>NW_026731642.1:362500-581230 GCF_028476545.2 Physella acuta
TTTGACTCTTAAACACAAATGGCGTTAGGAAGTGTGAGGAGGGGGGTACGTGTGAAGTGATATCGAAACTACTGCGATGCACAGATGAGTTTTTAAATTGAGTATACCTATATATATATATATATATATATATATATATATATATGTATATATATATATATATATATATATATATATATATATATATATATATATATATATATGTATATATATATATATATATATATATATATATATATACAGAGAGAGAGAGAGAGAGAGAGAGAGAGAGAGATAGAAAACGAAGGAGAGAGTTTTCCTATCTAACTAACTAACTATATATATATATACATATACATATATATATATATATATATATATATATATATATATATAATATTATATATATATATATATATATATATATGTGAGCGGGTGAATGGATTATTTATTTTGTATTAATTTTATTTGTTGCGAATCTGGGAGTGCATGGTGGTCCAATGGGGAACAGGCCACGGGGTCCCCCTTCCGTCCGAAGCGGTCAGTATATAAACCGACCACTCGGATAATTTCTTCCTTTTTTTGACCGCCAGAATGTAGGTCAGGTCAGCTTCTGTGGTCGCGCTTTGTGCGTTGGAGGTATTTGTTTTTTTATACTTTATCTTTATGTGATTTGTATGAATGCGACTGTCGATGTTTCTCGTTTTCTTTCATTTTCGTCTAAAACGAGATAGTGAGCATCGGCATGTCTGGTATGCACGTGGTGTGTTATTTTGAAACATTTAAAATGTATTTTTGTGTTTTCTAAACCCGTGGCGTGTGTTTCGGACCACGTGGTTTAGGCCAGTGTGTTAAGGAGTGTTTCCTAAACTAGTGTGAATGCGTGTGTGCATTTACTTGATTGTTTTATGATGTGTTGTTATTGACTAGGATTGGCTTAGTCAATAGTCAGTTGTTTTAGACAGTAATTAGATTAGTATATTTTAGTTGCCTCGAGTTTTAGGCTGTTTAAAATTAATGTGTGTGCTGTTTCGTGCAACGTCATGTTGAGTATCGCTTGCTTTGTGTCTGCCTTCATTGGGACCTTAGCGGAGTGTGTTAACTTTAATGTTATCAATATGGATGTTGTTTAGGTAGACCAATGGCTTCGGGCTTCCTTGTGTAGGAAAGATTGGTTCTACGATGACTTTGTTTACACGTTATTTTTAAGTTGCTAGTTCTTGGTTAGACAGTGGTTAGTTGTGTTTTTGAGAATTGCTTTTAGAATTGTAATAGTAGGGATTAGTTTTACTCGAGGCTTTAGCTAGATAGAAGTAGTAGGTAGCATTTTGAACTTGTGTATATATTTATGTATATATCTGCCATTACCATGCATTTTTCTTATGTTTTCCTTTTCTTTTTTCTTCCCCCCCCCCCTTCCAGTGAGGTTGCTTGGGCAACTTGGCTGGGTGTTTTGTTATATATGAATTGTTTTGTTTGGTTTAAAAAGTTTGTTGTGTACGTATTGTTTTCTACGTAATGTATTGTACGTAACGTATTGTACGTAGTGGTTTTACGTAGTGTTTTGTTTGGTGTGGACTTTTGGATGTCGAGAATGGATGAAGGGAGGTTTCTGTGTGTCAGGGCCTGGACCATCCTAGACATCATAAGTCGGTGCAACACCAGCAAATGGTCAAACGTAATGTTTTCTTTGCTGTAAAAAGTTTGTTTTGTTACAGCGTTTTGTTTCGTTGAGTTCTGTTTGTTTTGTATGTCTTGAGTGTTTTATTTTGTCTAGATCTAGATTCTGGTTTTTTTATAATAACTTTTGGTTCCATATTTATTATTTTGTGAAATAAATTTTATATTATTGTTAAAGTTTTTTTGCTTTTTATTTAGACTAAGGTTAGGTTATTAACCAGTCTGGGTTTAGCCGGGCTTGCACTGACCGGACGGTAGTTAGTTAGATAAGCCTAGGGAAGGGTAGAGTAGATTTTAAGGTATCCCCCCCTAGCAGGGCTTACATATATATATATATATCACCAGATTGTATTAATGCCTCACTCACTAGATTGTATAAATGCCTCACTCACTAGATTGTATTAATGCTTCACTAACTCACTAGATTGTATAAATGCATCACTCACTAGATTGTATTATTGCCTCACTCACCAGAATGTATTAATGCCTCACTCGCTAGATTGTATTAATGCCTTACTAACTCACACAATTGTATTAATGCCTCTCTAACTCATATGAATTCACGGTATACCGAATCAATGAGTGTTTGTCAAATAATTGCTAGTACATCAAATCTTTTTGACATTTATTGTTTAAAATTTTCTAACCTTAACCCTTTATTTGTTTTGTTTAATAACAATGAATAACAAACACCCAACTGAATAAAAAAATGACAGAAAATTATTGAGCCAGGCTACGTAAAATATTATGTCGTATTATGGGAGGGGAGGGGGCGCTTTGGTGTTGAGTCAGCAATGAGGTGACGTTTGTGGTTTGGGTGACCGGGAGGGGGGTGGTATGGTGGCCGTTAATGTTATAGACCTGTATTGTTAGATATTGACAGGGCGAAATGTTTACAGCGCCGTATGTGATACAGAAACGGTTACAGGGTAGAGTTTGAAGGTTTAACTCGGGGTTAAGGGTTTTTCTTAACTCTGAGGTTACGTTAGGTTTTTTTTTTTAAATAGGTTGATATATAGGTGTGGTAAAATCATAGGGTGTATCTTAACACTGAGGTTGCATTAGGGTTATCTTAATAGGTAGACATATAGGTTTACTGTTCAACTTGTGGGGGGGCGACGTGATCGAATGGTAGAGCCTTTGGCTGCCGTCTTGATGGTTTCGTGTTCGGATCTCAGTATGGACTTGTGACTACAAGACATCTGTGAGTTCACCCAGCTCTGATGGGTACCTGACTTAAGTTGGTGGCTGGGCACGCAATACATATTAACTCTACTTCACCAGCCCCGTGGACCGATCGCTAGAAGAGCCCTACTATGCAGCTTAGAGCACACTAATTTCAACACTCACCCCCAGACTCACAAACGACACGTTTTCGTTTTACTATGAAAGTTTTTTATTTTGCTTGTGTTGACTCTATAGCGTTCTGGTCAGATAGATACACAGATACATAGACAGACAGCGAAACTATTATTATACGAGATACTCAAGACTAAACACTAGTTGTAAAATTAACTCTCTCATGTTTTATATCATTGCAGATTGCTCTCATATCAGCATGTAAGTAAAACTTTTGCCTAAGGCTCAACAGAAAAACAAAAAACGTAGAATTTGAGGTAATAAAATTGTCAAAATATACAGGGGGGATAACTTGACTATCCTGTGCAGTTAGTGACACGGTTAAAGTTGCGCCTTCTGTTGTGATGTTGTTTGTTGAATGTTGTGGCCTAGCAGTAGAGAGCTAGACTCCTAACCCGAAAGTCTCGAGTTCGAATTCGGGTTCAACGCATAGTGCTGACCCCACTATCCGTTCATATGCCTAGGTCACAGATGAACTCTACTCATCTACCCTATGTGCACGAACGGGAAACATATTTACTTTTTATTATCTATCCATTATCATCTTTTTTTAAATTTTAATAAGAACCCTACTATGCAGCTTAGAGCACACTAATTTCAACACCCACCCCCAGACTCACAAACGACACACACATATATATACACATAAAAATACGCATATCATTTACATACACATTTGCAAAAAAAAAAAATCATCTTGAGTTAAGAAAAACTAAGCTCGTAAAAAGTTGTGTGTTTTCAAGCAGTTGTCTCTTGATTGATATTTTTTATTAAAAGCAAACAAAACGCCACACAAGCACTAAGCCAGAATAATAGCAGGCGACCCACGCAAATTCTGCTATTCAGCATTTACTGTAGGCTTGTGTAGTATTTGTCGACGTGTATTGTAAGAGGAAACATAGTAGGGTGGTGGGGTCGGTTGGAAAGATTTTAATTATTTTTAATGCATGTAAAAGTTTATTATTAATAACTTTTTTAAAAAGAAGTTTTTCTTATGTTTACTGAAAAATGTCAAAGAATTTATTGGGTTGAGACACGTCTGTTGTTTGATGCGCATCACTCAAACAATGACGTATTCGCGTAAAGCATAAAACACGCTATGCAATCAGAGCTGGGTGGACTCAGGGACGTCAAACAGGCTCAGGGACGTCCTACAGACTCGGGACGTCTTACAGATTCAGAGACGTCATACCGACTCAAGTACGTCCTACAGACTCATGGACGTCTTACAGACACAGGGACGTCCTAATGACCTAGGGATTTTAAACGGACTCAGTGACGTCCTACATATTGTATTAGGGACGTCCTACAGTCAGACTTACATTATAAAAATTGTTTTTAAAAAAAAAATGTGTAATTAATGTAAAGTATGTAAATACCTCCTTGATTAAAATAATATTTTATTTCAAATATCAATAGTAAATATTTTTTTTTCTTTTCTGTTTATGCTGGTTTCGTTATTTAATAAGCACTTGCAACCGTCTATTAATAAACCGGGAGTGATCTCCCCTACACTTTCTCGAATATTCTTATATAACACTACGTGGGATGGCAACTCGGAATATAGACATGATTTTTAATTACTTAAAGTTTTAAAAATAGAATAGAATCTCGTAGAAAAAAGAATTACCAAAAGCGAAAACCCAACCCCAACATAAACCGGGAGTGATTTCCCCTAAACTTTCTCGAATATTCTTATATGAAACAACAGGGAGTGGGAACTCGGGATATAGACATGATTTTTAATCCATTTTAATTACTTAAACTTTTTAAAATAGAATAGAATATTGTAGAAAAAAAGAAATCGCGCACCAAGCGAACGCCAAAACAAAATGTGCATAATAGTGCAGAATATTATTAGTACTTTATAAATTTACATGCGTTTTTTGAGAAATCGGAAATGGCGTAAATTACTACTTCCGGTCAACGGAAATTACTAAAAGGTAGAGGATTAGATCTTTTACTTACACGCGAAATTTCATTCATCTATCTGAAATAGTACTCAAGTTATAGGCTTTTGAAAAATTCAAAGTAGAAAAAGTACCAGTTCCGGTTATCGGAAATCGCTCAAAAGTTAATACGGATTTACTATTTAGATAAAATACTTATATATGAAATTTCATCAACCTAGGTGTAACGGTACTCAAGTAATCGTGTTTATACACACACACACACACACACATACACACAGACATACGGACAAGATTGCAAAATTATGTTTTTCCTACTCACGGATGTGTAAAACGTCGAGATTTGTAAAAAATCTCGATATTTTTTTTTGCACGATTACAAGACTTTCTCTATACTTCTTATATACGAGAAAGTAAAAAGGATGCAATTTCAATGTAGTTGTCTTATTTTCAGAAACAACCTGATTTGTTATTGTTGTTTTGTTTTTGTTTTTAAAAAAAGGATACACCGAGTACAAATTTGTCGTGAATTATTAGCTAAATCTACACCTAATAGTCTTTACGTTTAGTGGTGAAATATTTTATTCGAAAAAAAAATCAAATTGGGGATGGGTTTTTTTTTCAGTATTCCATAGTATCCCTGCCAACTATATGTATATGTAAAGGCAGTAGGCATATTCTGCAGCTTCTAACAGGCTGTAGGTATATTTTGCACTCACAAACTATAGGAATACTCACAAACAGACTATTAGTATATTTTGCACCTACAAACAGCCAGTTTCCATAATATGTAATCATTAAAATTCACACTCAACAAAAACACCATGTATTATTATTTTTAAAATGTGTGATTAAAAACAATAACAATATTGAGATTCGTGATTTTTATTTTTTTGTCAGAACTGATTTTTTTGTAACGCAAGTCATCGCTAGCTGTGTACTGCTCTGTACCTGTGAATAGAACAGTTCAATATCAAATAGTTAGACACACTCAGTAATATCTGAATGAGCTTATCCCATTATATCTTCCTCTCCTTTAAACACTTTTTATCCCCTTTACTTTTTCTCAAAAGAAGTTTATTAGTTTCTCCAGGTTCATCGAAAGAAAAAGATTCGAAATTATTTTACTTGATATCTTGGTATTACAACTAAAACCCCAGGTCTAAACCTAACCCATTCGCTAAAACCAAGAATAGACAGTTATACAGACAGAAATGTACAATTCTTGCTTCCGTTTTGGAGAACTAAGAAATAAATTGCTATAAATAGCATTGCACGCTAGGTAGTGTGTCACTCTTCCCTTCACTCATCGGTTAAGGCAACCGGGCGTAGAACCGGTCAATATATTTGTATTGTAGATTGATATTGAAAGCCACAGAAGGCATTAGAAACACAGTAGGTAGAACTACAAATTTTATGATGCGAAAAGTTACATACTTTATGATGTCTACAACTAAACATTTATGATGAGTACAAATACACACCTTATGATGGGTACAACTACACAC
This sequence comes from Physella acuta, assembly GCF_028476545.2. Lineage (NCBI taxonomy): Eukaryota > Metazoa > Mollusca > Gastropoda > Physidae > Physella > Physella acuta. The sequence continues at coordinate 368,937 of NW_026731642.1, forward strand.
TTTATAACAAGCACAACTACACACCTTATAATGGGTACAACTACTCACTTTATAACAAGCACAACTACACACATTATAATGGTTACAACTACACACCTTGTAATGGCTACAACTACAAACCTTATGATGGGTACAACTACACACTTTATAACAAACACAACTATACATCTTATGATGGGTACCACTACACACTTTATAACAAGCACAACTACACACCTTATTTTGAGTTAATATTAGGACACAATCTTCTGATCAGGTCCTGGGATACAAGACTTGAGCCTTGCCCAACCAGAGTTGTCGTTCCCTTGAGTTGGATGTTTTGATTGTAGTAGTCGGCGATGAAGACCTGAATAGATAATAAGAAAGATAGTGAGCTCATTGGGGAATTCGTTTTTCTTCTTCTTTGTTCTTATTTTTTTAAGGTTGAAAGGTATTCCCTCCGGCACAATTAAATGTAACTATCAACTAACGCCATTTCTTCTTAATTGTTAGTGTTGGAAATGGATCGAGCCTTATCTGAGGATTTGAACTCGAGACTTTTCTGTTTAGCAACCATGAGCTTTACCGACCACGCCGAACCCCCCCCCCCCCCCACCCCACCCCCCCACCCCCATTGAAGCTGTTGACTTTCAGCCTGCTTTTCTTTTTGGATTTGCTTCCAGAGTCTTTGTCCAACAAAGAACAAACTATAAGGCAGCAGATGTTTAATTTTGGAGTTTACTCTCAAACACAAGCTATCGAGCCACAGCAACCATGAGCTTTACCAACTCGACCACGCCGAACCCTGAATTTGTTTTTATTACGACGATTTTTCAATAGATTCTCAACTGTTGGTAATTTGGAATTATTTTTCAAGTTCTTTTATGTACTGATTCTTTCTCTATAAATTTATTTTTTTAAAGAATTCACACTTGTATACGCTGTAGCTCAACTCATCTGTTTGGCATATTGCTAACCTCAACCATATACCGTATAGTTTTACATACCAATATGCCCTATTGTTAAACTAGTTTATTTTCACTATAGTTAAACCCCTTGTATAACCATCTGTTATGTTCACTGTACGCCGTATATCTTAACTACATGAACTCCATATAGTTCAACCCATCCTTACACCTTTAGGTTGAACCTACCTGTATGCCCTGGTTGTTTAGCTCTGTTATCTGGGACTTGAGGTCACCCAGAGATTTGATGTCTTTACCCAGCGACAAGACGGCCACCTTCTTGGAGTTCTCCCTGCCACCGTGTTCCGCTGTGTAGGCTTTTGTTCCCAGATACTGCAACAGGTCAATACAACACAAGTTTAGTCTGGTAATTCCCAAAAATTACAACAGGTCAGTGCAATACAGTTAAATAATTAATATTGCCAATGTGTGGGTTGATCGATTTCAATTATAAATAAGATATAATCGGTAAAACTAGCAGAGGTTGATTTTCTAGTTTTTTTTTTTATTTGGTGGAGATGGGGGGGGGGGGGGGGGGGGCTGCCCATTGCCAGTTGCTAATTGATTTTTAAAATTTATGTTCCATGGTAGATATATGCAAGTACTCGTAATGGACATCTTACCAATTGTATGGAGAACCAACATGGTCGTCGTAGCGCACAGACTATCTATATGAACAACCTAGAGGACAAGCCACACAAGCAAAAACCTACAAGTCAGCCCACCTAAAAGAAAACCCAGTAGACAGCTCCCCCTAAAAGAAGACCCAGAACACATCCCACCTAAAAGAAAACCTAGAAGACAGTCCACCTAAAAGGATACCCAGAAGACAGCCCACCTGCAATGACAGCCGATTTTAAAGTACCACTTACCTGAAGAAGATCTTTAACCTTACTCCTGTCGTAGGCCTGGAGCCTCTTCTTAATGTCGTCAACATTGTTGTAGTCATCGAGGTCAAATCCAGCATCATCCGGGCAGGTACCAGAGATAACTCCGTACTGAATTAAAGCAGAATTTTTTATTACTATGTGGCTAAATAGAGTTATCTTATTTATTTACACCAGGGGTCTCCAAACTACGGCCCGCGGGCCGGATGCGGCCCGCGAGGTCCTCTCGTCCGGCCCGCGGAGATCTTTTTGTCAACGGAAAAAACTTTTGTTTGTGATGGCTGAGGAACTTTACTCAGAAAAATCACGACATGCATGGAAGAAACTGGCCCCCGAACTGAATTTGATAGCTAATATGGCCCTCGGACTGAAAAGTTTGGAGACCCCTGATTTACACAACAAATCAGATTCGATTGCGTCGCAAGCAACTCACCTGAAAGCCGTTTTTCATGTCCATATTGTCCATGGTCTGGGAAATGAGTGTCGTGGTCCATGCGATGGCGTCAAGGCCGAGTTGAGCAGGGTCAAAGACGAAATAAATATCAGCAGGGTTGACCTCACCGCAAGCTGTCAGGGGAGAATTCATTTGTCAAGATTTTTCTTAATCATATATATATATATATATATATATATATATATATATATATATATATATATATATATATATATATATATGCACCCTTTCATATCAGAATAATTATATATATATATTATTTATTTTAAATCATTACGAAAATGCAATGTGTTCGTTAAATGGTCCTACCCCATGTAATTTTTTCTTTGAAATGTCCAGAATGTAGAAATACTTACCTGGAATTTTAACCATCGGTGGATTAGCTGGCTTTTCTTTTTCTGTAAGAGAGGTAAGAAGTAAATATTTAGTCACCTTTAGTAACCCGTGTGTCTCGAGTTTTAATCCGTGTTAAAGTTAGTACACCGTCCCTGAGTCCACCCAACTCTGGCTGGGCATAGTGCTGACAACACAATCACTTCATATGCCGAGGACACAGAAACAAGTGAACCCTACTTCACTTGGCCTATAGACCGTTAGGTTTGAAAGAGGAACTTTACTTTTAAAACCCATATTTAATATCAAACATTACAGAAGATAAAAATATTTTGAAAGTCCAATAAAAAGCAAATTGTAAAATTTTACCCAAAAAATTAATACACTATTTAAAATAATAGATACAGTTCTTGAATAATGGTTCAAGTGATGCACACACACACAAAATAACAACTAAACAGAACTTGGAAACAAGGGGAACCCACTGATACAGGTTTTACGAGCAAGCGACTCTTTGATGGACTCGAGCTTGCTGAAGTTGTCGACCCTTGTGACCCTGGCGTGGTCCCCGGCTATGATGTTCAATTCTTCGTCGTGGATGTCGTGGCCGACACCGACGGCGAAAATGTTGATGCCGTCGTTTCTAGCCGATTTAGCTTCCGAGTCGGTCTCTTTCTTTCTGTGGGCAAATGTTGACAGGTTACAGATGTAAGGAGGTATAGGGCGTCAGGTTACATATGTAAGAAAATATTGAGTGTTATAACTGAGTCTATTGTTGATGCTAGCGGGTTAACGCCCGGCCCCCATCTCATATCGTAGGGTTAATACAAATAAAACGGAGTCAGAAATTGTTGGGTTTAACATGGAAATAGACATGGAATAAGACATAGAATACAGCAACATGGTTTTTTCTTGCCTATAATTTACATAGTGAAGGGTTAATCTGTATGAAATAGTACAGATAGTAAACAGACAGCGAGGATTGAATGTTGCCTACAATTCAAACACAGAAAAGGTTTCATCTAACTAAACCAAAGCACAGGCATTAAAGGGTTAATTTAGCTGAAACTACACAACGATTGAGGGTTTAATCTTGCTGAAACTACACGGCGGTTGAAGGATTAATCTAGCTGAAGTAGTACAGACATTAAAGGGTTAATAAAGATGAAATAGCGCAGACATTATAGAATTAATCTAGCTGGTCCGACACAGCCATTGAAGGGTTAAACCAGCCTACGACTTACACCTGGGCGTTGCCGTCTGTGATGACGATGCTGACTTTCTCGGCCTCAGGGCGGACCACAGAGTTGTTGAGCTGCACCACGTGCATGTACTTGATGGCCTTCCCCGTGTCTGTGAACAGCCCTTGTCTGTGGGGGATTTTATCGATGGCCGCAAGGACTTGTTCTTTGGTGGCGTATGACGTCAAGTTAAAGCCGTCCTAGAAAATAGTGGGAGGGGGTTAAAAATTGCGAGATACAGTAACGTCACAAGAGAAGGATAAGCGTTTCAAAACTAGATGAGGAGAAAAATTTATTTAATTAGAATCAAGAAATGCTTTTCTAAATCTGGGATTTTTGGATAAAAGCAAAAACAACACATTATTTTACTTTCTCGTTTACAGAGTATAGAGGAAGTATTAGATCGACATGTGTATGTGTGTGTGTGACCTTGTCATATGAATGAATAATGTGGTCAGCACTAAGCCCAGTCATAATGTAAGCCAGGTACACAGCAGAGTTGGGTCGACTCAGAGATATGCTACGACTCTAGCCAAAGATCCGAACTCGAAGTTTTCAGGTAAAAGTCTAACGTTCTACCTTACGACCCCGCCGTCCCATATAATGCGCATAATTTTAGCGCAATTTCCATTCTGGAGAATTGCGTTTATTAACCCGTCATTTCTGGATGTATGAATGGATGTGTGTCCGCAGCTTTAAGTCGTATCTCCTCCTCAACGAAGTAATATCGAGGACTAGTTCCAAAGCAATTATGTTAAGCAAGTTACGAGGATGAACATAGGCCAAAAATAATTCCGGGTTTCTTTCATGAATTTCCCAGAAAAGCCAAAAAACCTAGAAAAAAAGCAGTTTTTGGCCCATATCTCGGCAACCAGACCACTTAGCGACTTGAAACATATACCAATCGATTCCTGCCATAATTTAGAACAATATTGCCGAAGAAAGTTTTCAAAAATATCCTTTTGTTCGGTCACAAAATTTTTTTTGAATTAATTAAAATTTGGACCGAATTAGTAGGCATTTTTATCCAACCACACCACACGCGTCATCACGTTCAATAGCTGCGCCATCCTGTTCAATGGCTGCGCCATCACGTTCGGTACCTAGGCGCGCAATGGTTTTTAGTCATGTAACTCTATTGTAAATAAAACATGTAAAATACTGAATTTTTTTAAATAAAAAACGTTTTAATAACTAACCAATGGTTTTACTAACCCTGCTCTTGATTAATGCTACGACAGAGCTATTTTTAGATAACATAAGGAAATTGCGCTAAAATTGTCACTAGACTTTTTAATTACCTTGTTTTTAGATTGGGGGTAAAAATGGTATAGAGATAAACAGACGAGATGTATCTACCTGAGGGTAGATGCCCTTGCCGTACGTTATGATAGACACACGGACGTCATTTTTGCCCGTGCCGATGTCGTACTGCTCCAGGAAATCATTCAGGAACTTCTTGGCGATCCGGAAATCTTTATTGCTGATGGAACTGGAGGAGTCCAAGACGATACCCAGCTCGATCGGCATCTGTGTGCAGACTGGGGATTGGTCAGAACAAAACAACGTCAGTTTGGGGGAAATGCGGTCTTTTAGATTATGATTCTACAATGATGCTTTACATTTGGGGAGATACGGTAAATAAAATTATCATTTAACAAACACCCTATTGTGAGAAATAGGGTAATTACTAAGTTAGAATTTTTTTAAAAATATATTTATGGTAAAGACGCGGTAATTGAAACTATTATTTTAAAATACATTATTGTGAGAAATACGGTAATTAAAGTTATGATAAGGCAAAGTTGGAAAAATACGGTAAGAAAAATCCTAATTAAACAACACCAGATACGAGGAAATGCGGTAGTGTAAGTTATAAACAGCAACTTTTACTGCAGAAATACTTCTATTAAAGTCAAAATAAATTATTATATTAAATGGAAATGTGGTAATTAACGTCATAATGAAAAGGTATACAAGGAATTACTACACGCTCTACAGTTAAAATAAAACAATATTAGATGGACAGAAATATCTCTTGCACGTTTTGTGTCTAATTTCAGCTTTGCTTTGCAATGCCTATTTTATAATTTGTAATTCATCATCTTTTCCCGTTAGTGCTCTAGACACATTAGGCAGATGAAGTTCAAATGTTTCAATTATCTCGACATACAGAACGATGGTGTGGTCAGCACTATACCCAGCCGTCTTTGTTTTCCTAAAGTGAATCAGGTACCCATCAAAGTTAAATGGAAGCAATGAGTTTCTATAGGCCCGAGACCGGGTTCCGAGCTCAAGACTATCGGGTCGGTGGTCGAGCGCTCTACTGCTTGGCTACACTATTCCCTTATTAGATGTATTTATTGTATTTGTTTTTACATTTTTATTTCTTTTTAATATCTGGATGAAATGAATTGATATTCTGAAGTGTTGTATTTAAAGGGAAAAAAAATTACTTAGGTTCTCGTCTTTCTTTTCCAAGGTCTCCCATCGTCTGGCTGCCAGAGATTTTAGTTCCTGGATGCTAACTGGGGAGATGATAGAGTAAAAGGATTTAAGTATTGTGGAGATTCAATGTAAACCACAAGAGTGTGGGGGGAGATAATATTTAAACAAAAGGAGTGTTAGGTAGATCCTAATATCAAAACCACATGAGTGTTTGGGAGACCACGGGTAAATCACAGAAATGTTGTGGAGATCACATATAAACTACAGAATTGTTGGGGAGATCATAATATCCAAACCACATGAGTGTTGGGGAGATCACATCTAAACCACATAATTGATGGGGAGATCATAACATCTAAACCACATGAGTATTGGTGAGTTCACATCTAAGCCACAGAATTGTTGGGGAGATCACTAAACCACTCAAGCGTGTTTGGGAGACCCTTGTATTAATTCACAAGTGTCGTGGGTTAAAGAAAATGAAAGAGATAAGAAGAAACATTTTTGTAAGGGAGATCGAGAAAAGATAGAGCAGGTAAAAAGATGATTTAAGCTCAAGGGTATTTGTTTATATGATAAATAATAAGTGATAGATGATAAAAGGTAGATGATAATTGATATATGATAATGATAGAAAATAATTTTAAAAAAGGTGATAATTGATAGATGATAAAAAGTAAATATGTTTCCCGTTCGTGCACATAGAGTAGATGAGTAGAGTTCATCTATGACCTAGGCATATGAACGGATAGTGGGGTCAGCACTATGCGTTGAGCCCGAATTCGAACTCGAGACTTTCGGGCTAGGAGTCTAGCTCTCTACTGCTAGGCCACACCATTCTAAAAGGCTAAAGTTTTACTTACATGCTGATATGAGAGCAATCTGCAATGATATAAAACATGAGAGAGTTAATTTTACAACTAGTGTTTAGTCTTGAGTATCTCGTATAATAATAGTTTCGCTGTCTGTCTATGTATCTTTGTATCTATCTGACCAGAACGCTATAGAGTCAACACAAACAGAATAAAAACTTTTATAGTAAAATGAAAACGAAGCGTGACGTCACATGGAGCATATAGTTATATAGTAGAAAATAGTCTACAGCCGGAGACTGCACACAGTAATATGACGTCATTGATTCTCGAGTAAACATTGAATTAAAAAGCCAATTTTGTCTTCGGGTAAGGGGCAAAGTCCCCCCTCCCACCCCTCTTAAGAAATGATATCATCGATACTCAATAATAAAAAAAAACACTGGCATTACGGCCTAATTGATGTGTCTAATCTTTAAAGTAATTAGCGTGAAGAGTTTCTGTCATGAAACTCATCGGGTAGAGGCGAAGCCCCACCCCCCGGTAGAATGTCTATGCCGATTCCCCCTCCCTCAAAGAAATGACGTCATTGATACTCCATAGTAAAAATACTGATATTACGGCCTAAATTATGTGTCTAATGTTTTAAGTGTTTTGCTTGAAGAGTTTCTCTTCTGGTAGGGGCGAAGCCCCTTTACCTCCCCCCGTCGGTAGAACGTCTAATTCCCCCCCCCCCCCCCTCAAAACAAGGCGTAATATACTTTATATAGAAAATATATACTTTTACCAGTGTTGTCCTCTCCCGACCAGTCGAAATTTATTCGCCCCTGCAAAAATTCAAGTTCCCCATCCCGGAAAAAAAGAGCCTGAAACGAACACTGCGTGAGTGAAATTTATCGGCCAAAAGTAGGAAAAAGTTCTGTTATAGAAGTAACAGAGGGTGGACTAAATGTTTTGGAAGCGGGCGGACACTGGTATAAATATGTTTTCTATAAAAAATTATATTTTGTTGAATGGCGGGTAGACGTGCATTAGGGTGTGGGGGTGTGCGCGGCCGGACCCCCCAAATGCGTGTCGTGTTTGAGATTAGGGATATGACTTCGACTATGTTTTGTATTAATATGCAGTAACTACGCGTAGATCAAGCTTAATTCAGGTTAAAATTGCCGACTCTGGTCAGAAATCCGTTTTCAATTACATTGTTCGTTCCCGTTTGAAATTAAAATTGAGGTTGTGATTTTGTTTTAGTTTCGATTAAATGGAAAAGACAACACTATCAACCTAGCGCCCGTTGTATCTCCCCCTCAACAGGCCATTTATCTCGTCTATAATAATAGTTTCGCTGTCGGTCTATGTATCTACTAGGCATGCTGCCCTGCTTCGCTTAGGCTTTCGAAAACATTGAGAATTTGAATGCTTATTTTATTCGCCCATATAAGGCGCCGGTCAGTCGAGGTCAGTTTTGACCCCCTCATCGTAGATTTTTCGGCCAACCGGCCCCGGTGTTATGTCGCCCCAAGGCAAGATCCTGCCAAATTTGAAGCGCCTGCGTTGCCGGGAAGTGCCCTATCGGGCACCCCACAACTTAGCTTTAAATATTTTAGAGATTAGCAAATTGCATAGATAAACAAAGATTTTAAAAAAGTAATTAAAGCCTGAAATACTTTAGTATAGAAATGTATTATTTGAATAGATTCTAGATCTAGGTAGGGTCTACATCTGTGTAAGTCTAGTTTTTCCGTAGATCTAGATCATCTAGATCTAGAATCTCTAGATCTAGATGATCTAGAATCTCTAGATCTAGATGATCTAGAATCTCTAGATCTAGATGATCTAGAATATCTAGATCTAGATGATCTAGAATATCTAGATCTAGAATCTCTAGATCTAGAATCCAAATAGATAAAATAATTTTTTTAAGTTTAGGCCGAGAAAATCATATTGTATACATTTCATAGCGTACATAGCTCTAAATCATATTTGAATGAAATAGTTCATTTCTTTTGATTCTAAACTCGGAAGATGACGTCATCAGTTTAGTGCTCTTTTTTAGTGTAAACAATAAGCGACGTCATTGTTAAATCTTGTCCCAAGTTTAAATACTTTTCCGGTTGCATAATTAATACTGTTTCTCTACATTCGAATACGCCTTTATTTTTTATTTTTCTGCTTTAAATTAAATTGTGGTTATACATTTAAAACATTTAACATTATTTTCAACAAAAGTCCGTATAAAGTTCTTCATATATTGCTGCAGATTCTGATGTGATGTCCGGCGAAAAACTTTTGCGGACAGACAGAGATATGTGCGTACGTGGGCCATTATATATTAGGATGAATCTGTCAAGAACGCTTTTACTATAGAGAAAACACAAGCAGAGTAAAAACATGCATAGTAATTCGAAAAACGAAACGTGACATCACATGGAGCATAAAGTAAGAAATAGTTGCAAGCCGGAAAAGTGCACAAAGTAATATGACGTCATTGATTCTTGAGTAAACAATTAACTGAAAGCCAATTTTGTCTAATCTTAAAAGTGGTTTGCTTGAAGAGTTACTTACATGTAATTCTTCGGGTAGGGGCGAAGCCCCACCCCCGCTTAAGAACGTCTAAGCTCTCCCCCTCCTGTAGAACGTCTAATCACCCCCCCCCCCCAAACGAAATATAATTTATAAAGAAAATATATACGTTTTCCACTGTCGCCCTCCCCCGCGCCGGATAATTTTATTCGCCCCTGCAAAAATTCAAGTGCCCCAAGTTGGCTCTACTTTTAGTCTGTATGATCTACAAATACGAACAGTGTTTCTAAAAGACTTTTCCTTACCTGAGAGGGGCGTGGGGGTATTTGAAGTTTTCGGGTGTGGGGATGGACTAAATTTTTTGGGAAGAGCGGACAATGATGAAATTATAGGGGATGGTAGACGTGCTTTGAGTTGTGTGTGTGGGTAGGGGCGGGGCGGAGTCTCCATCTCGTTAAGCAGAGTCGCATGAAAGAAATTCTAAATGCGACGTTTGTCATGATTGAGATTAGGTGCAAGGTTTAGGGGTATGGCTACGACTATATTTTGTATCAATATGCAGTAACTACGTGTAGATCAAGCTTAAATCCGATTAAAATGCCGATTCTGAATAAAATTCCGTTTCCAATGTCACAATTTGAAGTTTTTTTGGTGATTTTGGTTTTAGTTTTTGGTTAAGAGAAAAGAGACAACAATATCAACTTAGCGCCCGTTGTATCTTTCCTCAACGGGCCATTTATCTCGTATTTTATGTTTCGGCAATGTTGGAGTAATGTAAACTATTGTTCTATTGCAAGTGCAATGTCTTTAGGTCGTGATATCAAAAGTATAGTGTACTTAAATTCATAATATCAAGTACATTGTACTTTAGTTCATGATGACAAAAAGTACATGCTTCAGACACCATTCTTTTTTTTCAATGTCCATAAAAGCCACTAAAATGGCTATACATGATTCAATTAAAAATTTGCTAAATCTGCGTTACATACTTACAACATACCACAACCTATGTTATAATTTTACTATCCAAAATGTGTTTTCAAGTACAATCTTACTATACTTTACTTCGGTACAACAGATAAAAATTTAAATATGATCTATCATTTTTACAACTTATCTGACCATACCCCTCCCTAACTCATATATTTTTAACATCCTACAAAAAAAAACAAATTTTAATATGATCTAAATTTTTAAAAACTAATCGAAACTTACCTCTAACATGAATATCGCTAGCATAAATTTTCCCATCATTGTGGCAATAGTTTAGAGTTTCGTCGAGATTCTACAAAACAAAAAAAACTGTGTCGTCCTCTAAACAAAGAAAAACTTAACGCTTGAAGCTATATCTAAAAATCCGCAGTCTCTCTCTGTACCCTACTTGGCTGTGAGTGGTCTTCACAGCGAGGGGACTCACTTTATATAGCGTGAAGATTTCAATTAGCACACACTTAGTAGTCTAATTCAGCGGTCTCCAAACTTTTCAGTCCGAGCGCCGCAATAACAATCAAATAACAGTTCGGGGGCCAGAGTTTGTTTAAGGCATCTCTTCGGTTTTATGAAGCCCCCTCCCCCTCAACAAAATATAATTTATATAGAAATATATACAAATTTGAAGTGCACCCCCCCCCCCTTCTCCCGAACAAAAAACTCTGAAAGAAACACTGCCTGGGACCGAAAACACACTAGAGTTGAATAAAACCGCTACTGAAACTGCAGCTGGAGGTCTTTGATGATCTCGCATGCAAATGGCGTGGGGAACTCATTGGTTGCTTCAGCAGTGTAGACCTTGCACTGCTGAGAAAGCGTCAAGTTTTTGGCCTGTACTTGTTCCAAAAACATGACAAGTTTGGATCTGAAGACCTTTAGGTGGATGTATAGATAATAAACTAGATTTCCCTCTTTTGTAGTTTTAAGTTCAGAAAATGTAAATGGCTAGGTATGTCTGCAACAGAGGCCAATTTCTATACCCACTCTTCCTCAGACATTAAATGGCTGTGGCTTACATTTACTTTCCAGGAAGTCCCATAGGGCTAGAGTTAGGGCTTCCTTTCTTAAATTAAATACACTGCTAGGAACTTGCTCGCAACTTAGCCATTTTCTGCTATTAAATATGGTAAAACTTCCAATTCTGTGTTTGCATCTTTCAACATGTCTCTGAACACTATCTATGGTTGAGCCCATGTGACCTTATTAAATTCGCCATCTTCACCAAAAGATTCAATACACTGCTAATGTCTATATATTAAGCACCAAGGCTTGCTGGTGAATAATAGAGTGCAGGAAGATTGGTTCTAGAATGTTTTTCTCTTTCACTTGTCCAACTAAGCCTTTATTTATGCCACTCATGTACTTTTCTACATCAAAAGTCAGGTTACTGAGGTTAGTCCAGTCAAAGTTATAATCAGCAAATGTTTTCTTTAACTCATTGTATATATCCTCTCCTGTAACCATGCCATACATGTTATGTATGGAAAGCCAGCTCTAGTGTTATGATCATGTCGTCATACACACCACTAATGAACACAGCAAATGAGAATAAAATTAAATTAAAAAAATTATTTTAATCAAGGAGGTATTTACATACTTTACAGTAATTACACATTTTTTGTGCATAAAAACTATTTTTATAATGTAAGTCAGGTTGGAGGAGGTCGCTGTTTTTTGACGATTTTACCTCCACCCTCTCCTCCGTCACATGTCGTCACATCAGCCTAACCCCCCCCCCCACCCCCCTCCTCAAAATTGCTGATGAATTTTTCTTAAAACATCGATATTTTTTTGTCCACAATCTTATCTGAACTCTGTCATCATGAAGTATTTTGATCAATTCCTATTTCAATTTATTGAAACCATTTTCTAAAACGCGAATTAACGGCTAAAATTGTTTTTTTAACATTGCTTTTTTATAATGCAAAAAAAGTGACGTCACACCATCTGAACCCCCTCCCCCCTTTCCCCTCATCACACATCGTTAAAAAATTACGGACCCCCCTACCCCTACGAGTGTGACGTCATTTATTGAGGAACCCTTGTGATCTTTTATGCATGAATTTCTCAAGGATTAGATTCATAATTTCAGGTTTGTAAGCATTCTATTTTCATACAGAATAAAAGTTATAATATGTAAATTCAATGGTTTTGTTCTTTTTATTAAAAAAATATGTTTGTTTTCTCTAGTACATTCTTAAAATGATGATTAAAAATGAAAATCTATTGAAATTCATTGTAGTCGAAAATTTTATCGCTGTGGCCCTGTAAAGAATTTATTATTACGAAATTGTTTTTTTGCTTTAAAATTTAAAAAATCAAATTTCATTCCACATTAAAAACAAAAATGCCTTTCTTGTCAGCCAATCCATCTTTAACCGTATTTTCAACTTATATTGGTTATTCATTAATCTTATAACAAGAAAGGGTTTATCATTTTGTTATATTATGTTATATATTATTATGGTAATGGCTAGTAAAACCTTTAGTTCAATAAATTACATTTGACTTTTAAAAATTCTTATTTTTGGAATAGTTCGGCTTATACTAAAAGTTTAAGCAGTTTTCTAAGCATCGCTAAAATAAAGGTTGCCAGATAAATTATTGTAAATAGTAAACAAAACAATAAACGACGAATGCTTGTTCATAGAGAAGCACATATGATTTTAAACATTATTTTCAGAACATTTATAAACTCCTTTTATAAAGTTATAATATTTTTCCAATTGTGTTATTTTTAAATTTGGTTTTTTATTACTTCTACGCCACGCAGTGGCGGATTAAAGGGGGGGGGGGGGGCTGAACAGGTTGCAGTCAGGGGCCCCCGATTTTTAGGGGCTCCTAAATTTCCTTTTTCAATCATATTTAATTACATTTAAAAGCCAGTTTTAATGTTTGAATCACAAGCTTCTTTAAAAAAAATTTGTCAAAATATCAAATTCGAGTACATACTTTAGTATAAATACCAGCTGTCATCACCTCCTCCCTGATACATCAATGTTTACATAAAACCGACGCTCACTAAAATAAATAGTCCGAACAACTTTCGCTTATGACAATGAAATGGGTTGATTTTAGAGTTTAAAAACATAAACAGCGGCCGAATACTGATAATTCAGTTGATGATAGGCTGCTTTTGAAAAATGCACCGCAACTGAAGGTTATTCATTCAGATGGGGTCTACACTGTGAATTAGCTCTCATTCGTAAGCGTTAGACTAACCACAGCAATCAATTAAAAATGCCAGACCTTCTTTTAATTTGCTTACCCGCGACGCTGCTTAGAAAGGTATGAAAAAATGGATTTTCGTTATCAGAAATGGATAGTCGTTTTTTTAAGCATAGGATAGCTAGATCTTGTTATTTTGGATTAAAACTCTTATAGATGCATTTCTTAGTTGCCCATTTGGCCTTTTGATTTTAGTAAATATTAGATAGAGTTCACATATTTAGTTATTCTCTGCAAATGAGGAGATATTCTGATCCGTTCTATGTCTAGATCTATAGCTAGCCGCCTGTAGTTTATAAAATAAGAGATATGTACCCATCTCAGCTGGGTGTTTTTCGACCACCCACCCGCCACATTAGCACATATATTGGACAAATTGTACCAGCCTAATCCATCTCTAGGAACTATGTTGGTCTAAACTTAGGTTACCCTGCAATACTACAACCCACCCAACTCCCATTCCCTGCCCACGTTTATACCGCCCCTGTCAATCAGCCTACGTAAATTGTTGACGTTTTTTGTTTTCCTGACATAATATGACGTTGCTCGAAAGGAGTAATTAAACTGACGAGCTGACTCACGACGTAGCATACGCCGCTATCTAATTGTTTTATTTTCTGCTTATCAGCAATTCATAATTTTTGAATTCGACACTACCACCCCCCGCCCGCCCCCCCCTCCCCCCAATTGAAACGACAATGAAAAGATCAAGCAGAAACTGTTACCTCTATTCCACCTGCACCATAAACTTGTACGTTTCAAAGGGTACAGTGTATGTATCATTATTTTTCATGCTTTCTATGTTATGCTCATTTTGTCTTATTTTAAAAAAAAACACTCACCGACCCCAACCAAATGCGTAATACGGAAATCTTTTTTAATACATAAAAACTCATTTTAATTGTACAAACACACTATTGTGCGAGCATTTACCTACGTATTCCTTTAGCCGCTATTTAAAAAATAAACCGGGAGTGATCTCCCCTAAACTTTCTCGAATATTCTTATATAACTTGGAATATAGAGATGATTTTTAATTACTTAAACTTTTGAAAATAGAATAGAATCCCACAGAGAAAAGAATTGCGCACCAAGCGAACGCCAAAACAAAATGTGCATAATAGTGCGCAATATTATTAGTACTTTATAAATTTACATGCGTTATTTGAGAAATCGAAAATAGCGTAAATTAGTACTTCCGTTCAACGGAAATTACTCAAAATTTGACAGAAAGTAGAGAATTAGATCTTTTACTTATAAGTTAAATTTCATTTGTCTACCTGAAATAGTACTCAAGTTATAGGCTTTTGAAAAATTCAAAGTAGAAAAAGTACCACTTCCGTTTATCGGAAATCGCTCAAAAGTTGATCAGGATCTACGATTTTGATAAAATACTTATATATGAAATTTCATCAACCTAGCTGTAACGGTACTCAAGTTATCGTGTTTACAAACAGACACACAGACAGACACACAGACATACGGACAATATTGCAAACTTATGTTTTTCCGTATCAGTGAGGTGTAAAATGTCGAGATTTGTAAAAATCTCGATATTTTTTTTTTCACGATTACAAGACTTTTTCTATACGAGAAAGTAAAATAATAAAAGACAAGCTAACAAAAGCAGGGGAAATAATTACTCTCCTAATATTGATCAGTGTAAAACTACACAATGAATTGTAATTTTCAAATTTAATCAAATCGATCATTTTGTTAGTCACAGCCAGCTGTTACACATGAACTCTATGCATCTCAACATTGTCATTGTCCAAAATATTTTAAAACAGTATCGCGTCCTTTATTCATCCTTTGAAATGTACGCTTAATTTGAACTTAGCTACTGGGGCATACATCAGATGTAATGAAGCCTTATGTAAACCAGTCAACCTGCGAACATCTACCCCACACTGCCCGTTATTCATAGCAACCTGCTATACATAGAGTTCATGTGTAACAGCTGGCTGTGAATAACGGGCAGTGTGGTGTAGATGTGGATGTGAATGAGGTGTAACATGATGCTGATGGCGGGCAGTGTGGGGTAGATGTAGATGTGGATGTGAATGAGGTGTAATATGATGCTGATGACGCTCAGTGTGCTGTTGATATGAGTGACGGGTTTTGTGCTGTTGATGTGGATGGCCAGTAGTGTGGTATAGATGTTTTTGATGTATAAATCGGTGTAGACTCATAAGAGTAGATTGTAATAAACTATTATATTAAATAATAACAAAATGGTCGATGTGATTAAATTTGAATATTACAATTTAATGTGTAGGTTTACACTGATCAATATTAGGAGAGTAATTATTTCCCCTGCTTTTGTTAGCTTGTCTTTTAATATTTTTTTTTAAATAGCGGCTAAAGGAATACGTAGGTAAATGCTCGCACATTGGTGTGATTGTACAATTAAAATGAGTTTTTATGTATTAAAAAAGATTTCCGTATTACGCATTTGGTTTGGGGTCGTTGAGTGATTTTTTTTCTAATAAGACAAAATGGAAGGTTAGTGATGTACCTACATACCATATGCATGTTTTAGAAAGCATGAAAAATAATTATACGTACACTGTACCCTTTAAAACCTGACAGTCTATGGGGCATATGGAATAGAGATAACCTTTTTTTCTAAAGACGATTAAAGCGCGCCAGATCATTATAAAATATTATAAAATATTTTAGAGAACAACAATATTGACATGCAAAGTGTTCATGTATAACAGGTTGCTATGAATAACGGGCAGTGTGGGGTAGATGTTCGCAGGTTAACTGGTTTACATAAGGCTTCATTACATCTGATGTATGCCCCAGTAGCTAAGTTCAAATTAAGCGTACATTTCAAAGGACGAATAAAGTGCGCAATACTGTTTTAAAATATTTTGGACAATGACAATGTTGAGATGCATAGAGTTCATGTGTAACAGCTGGCTGTGAATAACGGGCAGTGTGGTGTAGATGTGGATGTGAATGAGGTGTAATATGATGCTGATGGCGGGCAGTGTGGTGTAGATGTGGATGTGAATGAGGTGTAATATGATGCTGATGGAGGGCAGTGTGGTGTAGATGTGGATGTGAATGAGGTGTAATATGATGCTGATGGCGGTCAGTGTGGTGTAGATGTGGATGTGAATGAGGTGTAATATGATGCTGATGGCGGGCAGTGTGGTGTAGATGTGGATGTGAATGAGGTGTAATATGATGCTGATGACGCTCAGTGTGCTGTTGATATGAGTGACGTGTTTTGTGCTGTTGATGTGGATGACCAGTAGTGTGGTATGGATGTTTTTTATTTATAAATCGGTGTAGACTCATAAGAGTAGATTGTAATAAACTATTATATTAAATAATAACAAAATGATCGATTTGATTAAATTCAATTCAATGTGTAGGTTTACACTGATCAATATTAGGAGAGTAATTATTTCCCCTGCTTTTGTTAGCTTGTCTTTTAATATTTTTTTAAATAGCGGCAAAAGGAATACGTAGGTAAATGCTCGCAAATTGGTGTGTTTGTACAATTAAAATGAGTTTTTATGTATTAAAAAAGATTTCCGTATTACGCATTTGGTTGGGGGTCGTTGAGTGATTTTTTTTTCTAATAAGACAAAATGGAAGTTAGTGATGTACCTACATACCATATGCATGATTTAGAAAGCATGAAAAATAATGATACGTACACTGTACCCTTTGAAACGTACAAGTTTATGGGGCAGGTGGAATAGAGGTAACAGTTTCTGCTTGATCTTTTCATTGTCGGTTCAATTGGGGGGAGGGGGGCGGGCGGGGGTGGTAGTGTCGAATTCACAAATTATGAATTGCTGATAAGCAGAAAATAAAACAATTATACAGCGGCGTATGTAACGTCGCGGGTCAGCTCGTTAGTCTAATTAGTCCTTTCGAGCAAACAAAAACCGTCAACAATTTACGTAGGCTGATTGACTGGGGCGGTATAAACGTGGGCGGGGAATGGGAGTTGGGTGGGTTGTAGTATTGCAGGGTAACCTAGACCAACATAGTTACTAGAGATGGATTAGGCTGGTACAATTAGTCCAATATATGTGCTAATGTGGCGGTGGGTGGTCGAAAAACACCCAGCTGAGATGGGTACATATCTCTTATTTTATAAACTAAAGGCGGCTAGCTATAGATCTAGACATAGAACGGACCAGAATATCTCCTCTTTTGCAGTTAACAACTAAATAAGTGAACTCTACCTAATATTACTTATAATCAAACGACCAAATGAGCAACTAAGAAATGCATCTAGAGAGTTTTAATCCAAAATTACGGTCCTAGGACCTTTGACCACAGGTGCTTTGACCATAGGGGGTTTGACCATAGGGGGTTTGACCACAGCGGAGCTTTGACCATAGGGGCTTTGACCATAGGGGGTTTGACCACAGCGGGGCTTTGACCATAGCGGAGCTTTGACCATAGGTGGTTTGACCATAGGGGGTTTGATCATAGGGGGTTTGACCACAGGTGTTTTCTTAGCAGAGGGTCTTTGATCACAGGTGGTCTATCAACTGGTGTGTGATCACAAGCGCTGCGTCCGGCTTTGATCATAGTTGTTTTGTCCCCATAGGGTCTTTGATCTCAGGTGTTTTGTCCACATAGGGTCTTTGATCTCAGGTGGTTTGTCCAATGCTGTCCATATATGGTAAGGATTTATTTTAAAAGTTGCTAAATTATATTTTAAATTTCGACATGATGTAATAATATTGTCAAACAGAGGTACTGACATATTTGCTTGCTATAGCACATCTGTCATTTAGTTAACCATTTTATGTATTACATCTTTGACTTTATTGTTGGCAAGTTTTGTATCATTTTTTATCCTTTATATATGCTATGTATTTTCAAGTACTTCTACATTATTTATTTGTGAAACTTGTTATATGTCGCATTATTTGTGTTTCATTTATATTTAAAATAAATCTATGAGGCCTAGCACCAGCCTTTATGTGGAGAATAAAATATAGTTCTTGGCTTTTTTAAATACATGTTAATTTCTATTAACGTACTCTCAGGAAACATGTATAAAATCGTATTAATTGTATCACACGTATGATCAAAGCCGGACACAGCGCTTGTGATCAAACACCCGTTGATAGACCACCTGTGATCAAAGAGCCTCTGCTGAGAAAAAACATGTGGTCAAACCCCCTATGGTCAAACCACCTATGATCAAACCAACTATGGTCAAAGCACCGCTATGGTCAAAGGCCCGCTGTGGTCAAAACCCCTATGGTCAAAGCACCTGTGGTCAAAGGTCCGCTGTGGTCAAACCCCCTATGGTCAAACCCCCTATGGTCAAAGCACCTATGATCAAACCACCTATGGTCAAAGCACCGCTATGGTCAAAGGCCCGCTGTGGTCAAAACCCCTATGGTCAAAGCACCTGTGGTCAAAGGTCCGCTGTGGTCAAACCCCCTATGGTCAAACCCCCTATGGTCAAAGCACCTGTGGTCAAAGGTCCGCGCACCAAAATTACAAGATCTAGATATCCTATGCCTAAAACAACGACTATCCAAAACCTCACTTCTAATAAAAAAAATCCATTTTTTTTCATACCTTTCTTAGCAGTGTAGCGGTCCGGCATTTTTAATCGATTGCTGGGGTTATTCAGTAGTGTTGCTTTTCTGAATGCTTGCGAGTGAGAGCTAATTCACAGTGTAGACCCTATCTGACTGAATAACTTTTAGTTACGGTGCATTTTTCAAAAGGCGTCTATCATCAACTGATTTGTCAGTATTCGGACGCTGTTTGTGTTTTTAAACTCTTGAATCAACCCATTGTATTATCACAAGCGAAAGCTGTTCGGAATATTTATTTTAGTGATCGTCTGTTTCGTGTAATCAATGTATGAGGGAGTAGGTGATGACAGCTGGTATTTATACTAAAGTGTGTACTCGTGTTTGATATTTTGAGAAAAAAAACACTGAAATAAGCTTGTTATTCAAACATTAAAACTGGGTTTTAAGTGAAAATTAATATCATTGAAAAAGGAAATGTGTGGGCCCCTAAAAATCGGGGCCCTAACTGCAGCCCTTTCAGCCCCCCTCCCCTTTTTTTTTTTTTTTATCCGCCATTGCTTGGCGTAGAAGTAATAAAAAAACAAATTTTAAAAAGAACGAAATTGGAAATATTGTAATTTTATAAAAGGAGTGTATGAATGTTCTCAGAATAATGTTTAAAAACATACTTGCTTTTCTGTTTAAAAGCATTGGTCGTTCATGGAATCTCTTGCAAATTGTAGCGATAAATCCTTTACTAGAGATAGCAAGTTTATTTAATTTCATTTTTGTTGTCAGTGCTATTCATAAGCTTATTTCTATTAAGATTTTATAATTGATTGGTTTTCTATTTACAATAATTTATCTGGCAGCCTTTCATTAACCTTAGAAAATATTGCTTAAACTTGTAGTATTAAGCGAACTATTAAAAAAATTAAGAATTTTAAATAGTCAAATGCAGTTTATAGAATTACAGGTTTTACTAGCCATTACCATATATAAAATGATATAATAAAATGATAAACCCTTTCTTATTATAAGATAAATGAATAACCAATATAAGTTGAAAATACGGTTAATGATGGATTGGCTGACAAGAAAGGCGTTTTTGTTTTTAATGTGGAGTGAAAATTGATTTTTTAAATTTTAAAGCAAAAAAAAACAATTTCGTAATAATAAAAATAATAAATTCTTTACAAGGCCACAGCGATAAAATTTTCGACTACAATGAATTTCAATAGATTTTCATTTTTAATTATCATTTTAAGAATGTACTAGAGAAAACAAACATATTTTTTTAAATAAAAAGAACAAAACCATTGAATTTACATATTATAACTTTTATTGTGTATGAAAATAGAATGCTTACAAACGTGAAATTATGAATCTAATCCTTGAGAAATTCATGCATAAAAGATCACAAGGGGTCGTCCATAAATGACGTCACACTCGTAGAGGGGAGGGGTCCGTAATTTTGTGACGGTGTGTGATGTGGAGGAGAGGGATTCAAATTGTGTGACGTCACTTCTTGCATTATAAAAAAAGCAATGTTAGTAAACTAAGAAAATGGTTTCAATAAATTGAAAAATGAATTGATCAAAATACTCTATGACAGAGTTCTGACAAGATTTTGGAAGAAAATATAGATGTTTTAAGAAAAATTCAACAGAAATTTTGAAGGGGGTTGTAGGCTGAGGTGTTACGTCGTTTTAGGTAGGGGGGGTTCTGACTTTTTTTGATGACGTGTGAAGGAGGAGAGGGGGGACGTAAAAATCGTCAAAAAGCGTGACGTCATTAATGGATGACCCCCCAATCAGACTTACATTATAAAAATTGTTTTTATGTACAAAAATTTGCAATTAATGTAAAGTATGTAAATACTTCCTTGATTAAAATAATATTATTCTATTTCAAATATCAATATTAAATACATTATTTTTTCTTTTCTGTTTTTGCTTGCTTCGTTATTTTAAAAGCACTTGCAACCGTCTATAAAAAAGATGCAATTTCAGTGTAGTTTTCTTTTTTTCAGAAACAAACTGATTCGTTGTTATCTTTTTTTTTTTTTTTTTTTTTTTTTTTTTTTCAAAACAAGGATACACTGAATACAAATGTGTCATGGATTATGAGCTAAATCTACACCTAATAGTCTATACGTTTAGTGGTGAAATATTTTATTCAAACAAAAAATCCGAATTGGGGATATATTTTGGGTTATTCCATAGTATCCCTGCCCACTATATGTATATTTAAAGTCTGTAGGCATATTCTGCAACCTCTAACAGGCTTTAGGTATATTTTAGACCCACAAACAATAGGAATACTCACAGACTATTGGTATATTTTGCACGTACAAACGTACAATTTGTAATCATTAACATTCACACTCAACTGTTTTACAAACAATAAAAACCATGTATTATTATTTTAAAAATGTGTGTATAAAACTAATCACAATATTGAGATTCTTGCTTTCTATTTTTCGTCATCACTGTTTGCGTAGCTACATCATCACTTTTTGCGTAACGCAAGTCATCGCTGGCTGTGTACCGCTCTGTACCTGTATAGAACAGTTCAATAACTATTAGTTGATCACACTTGTTAATATTTAAATAAGCTTCTTCCATTCTATCTTCCTCTCTTTTGAACACTTTTTATCCCGTTTACTCTTTCTCAAAAGACGTTTATTTTTTTCTCGATGTTCGTCAAATGAAAAAAATTCGAAATTTATTTTATTTAATATCTTGGTATCACAACCAAAATCCCAGGTCTAAACCTAACCCATTCGCCAAAACCTAGAATAGACAGTTATATAGACAGAAATGTACAATTCTTGCTTTCGTTTTTGGAGAACTAAGAAATAAATTACTATAAATAGCAATATACTCTTGGTAGTGTGTCACTCTTCCCTTCACTCATTGGTTAAGGCAACCGGGCGTAGAACCGGCCAATATATTTGTATTGTAGATTGATATTGAAAACCGCAGAAGGCATTAGAAACACAGTAGGTAGAACAACACACTTTATGATGGGTACATTTACACACATTATCAGGAGAAAAGATGCATACTTGATGATGTCTTCAACTGCACAATTATAATGAGTAAAGATACACACGTTTTGATGAGCACAACTACAAACCTTATGATGAGAACAACTACACACTTTATAACAAGCAAAACTACACAACGTATGATGGGTACAACTACACACTTTATAACAAGTACAAATACACACTTTATGATGAGTACAACTACACACTTTATAACAAGCACAACTACACACTTTATAATAAGTACAAATACACACTTTATAACAAGCACAACTACACACCTTATGATGAGTACAACTACACACTTTATAACAAGCACAACTACACACCTTATGATGAGTACAACTACACACCAACTCTACACCTTATGATGGGTACAACTACACACTTTATTATGGGAACAACTACACTCCTTATGATGAGTACAACTACACACCTTATAATGGGTACCACTACACACTTTATATCAAGCACAACTACACACCCTATGATGAATACAACTACACACCTTATTTTGTTGCGGCCAAGTTGGGACACAGTCTGTTGACCAGGTCCTCAGACACTTGCCTTGACCCTCGCCCAAACAGAGTTGCCGCTCCTTCGATTTCGATGTTACGGTTGTAGTAGTCGGCAATGAAGACCTGAATAGATAAAAAGAAAAATAATGAGCTCAATGGGAATTCGTTTTTCTTCTTCTTCCTCGTTCTAATTTTTTTTTGGGGTTGGAAAGGATTCCCTAAAGTGCAATTAAGTATACGTGTCAACTGGTTATGCACCATATGTTGACTCCGACTTCAGACATCTTTTCACCATTTTGGATTTGCTTCCATAGCCAAACAAGAACAAACCACAAGGCAGCAGTTGTTTGATTTTGGAGTTTTCTCTCCTAAAAGATTTGCTGCCCCCAACTATCGAGCCTCATCAAATTCGCGACTTTTCTTGGTTTAGCAACCATGAGCTTTACCGACTCTACCACGCCGACCCCGAAATTCGATTTGATTACGATGATTTTTAATAGATTCTCAGCTGTCGTTTATTTGGATTATTTTTCAAGTTCTTTTATATACTGAATTTATCTCTTTGAATTTTTGAAAGACCTCACTCTTGTATACGCTATAGCTCAACTCATCTGCATGACATATTGCTAACCTCAACAATATACCGTATAGTTTAACATACCAACATGCCCTATTGTTAAACTAGTTTATTTGCACTATAGTATAACCATCTGATAGGCTCACCTGATATGGCTTAACCCACATGTATAATCACCTTTGGGTTAAATCCAACTTTATGTCCTATGGCTTAACCCACATGTACTCCATATAGTTCAACCCACCCCTAGACCTTTAGGTTGAATCCACCTTTATGTCCTATGGCTTAACCCACATGTACTCCATATAGTTCAACCCATCCCTACACCTTTAGGTTGAACCCACCTTTATGTTCTATGGCTTAACCCACATGTACTCCATATAGTTCAACCCATCCCTACACCTTTAGGTTGAACCCACCTTTATGTTCTATGGCTTAACCCACATGTACTCCATATAGTTCAACCCATCCCTAGACCTTTAGGTTGAACCCACCTGTATGCCCTGGTTGTTTAGCTCTGTGATCTGGGACTTGAGGTCACCCAGAGATTTGATGTCTTTACCCAGCGACAAGACGGCCACCTTCTTGGAGTTCTCCCGACCCCCGTGTTCCGCTGTGTAGGCTTTTGTTCCCAGATACTGCAACAGGTCAATACAACACATGTTTAGTCTGGTAATTCCCAAAAATTACAACAGGTCAGTACAGTACAGGTAAATTATTTATCTCGTCAATGGGTGGGCTGATCTATTTTAATTATAAATAAGATATAATTGGTAAAACTAGCAGAGGTTGGTTTTCATGTTTTATTTTTTTTATGGGGGGAGTGGGTGTTGTTGCCTACTGCCTGTTGTAAAATTTAATTAATTTGTTTCTGTTCCGTGGAAGATATTGTCCACTGCTGGTAATGGTAAGCTCGCCACATTAATGGAGAACCAAGATGGTCGTCGTAGCGCACATACGATCTATACAAACAGCCTATAGGGCAAGCTATATGAGGAAAACCTACAAGTCAGCTTAGCTGAAGAAACAACCTAGAAGACACTCCACTTGAAAAAAACAGCTTAAAAGACAGCCCCCCCTAAAAGAAACCCGAGAAGACAGCCCACCTAAAAGAAGACCCCGAAGACAGCCCACCTACAAGAAGACCCAGAAGACAGCCCACCTAAAAGAAGACCCAGAAGACAGCCCACCTAAAAGAAAACCGAGAAGACAGCCCACCTAAAAGAAGAACCAGAACACAGCCCACCTAAAAGAAAACCGAGAAGACAGCCCACCTAAAAGAAAACCCAGAACACAGCCCACCTAAAAGAAGACCAAGTAGACAGCTCCCCCTAAAAGAAGACCCAGAACACAGCCTACCTAAAAGAAGACCCAGAAGATAGCCCACCTGCAATGACAGCCGATTTTAAAGTAACACTTACCTGGAGAAGATCTTTAACCTTACTCCTGTCGTAGTCCTGGAGCCTCTTCTTAATGTCGTCAACATTGTTGTAGTCGTCGAGGTCAAATCCAGCATCATCCGGGCAGGTACCAGAGATAACTCCGTACTGAATTAAAGCATAGTTACATTTTCTTGAATTCGCTCGTCGTTTTTACTTTCTCGTATATACGAAGTATAGAGAAAGTCTTGTAATCGTGCAAAAAAAAAATCAAGTTTTTATGCAAATCACGACGTTATACAGCTCCCTGCGTCGGAAAAACATAGTTTGTATGTATGTCTGTATGTATGTGTGTGTCTGTCTGTCAGTCAAATTAAATACGATAACCTGAGTACCGTTACATCTACGTTAATGAAATTTCAAATATGTAAGTGTTATATCAAATTTGTTGATCCGTATAAACTTTTCAACGATTTCCGATAACCGGAAGTGGAACTATTTTACATTCAATTTTTCAAAAACCTATAACTTGAAGTCTATTTCAGAAGATAAATGAAATTTCACTTGTAAGTAAAAGATCTAATTCTCTGCCTTCTGTCAAATTTTGAGTAATTTCCGTGGACCGGAAGTAGTACTTTTCGCTATTTCCGATTTCTCAAAAAACGTATGTAAACTTATAAAGTACTAATAATATTCCGCACTATTATATACATTTTGTTTTGCGTTCACTTGGTGTGCAATTATTGTTTCTTCGAGATTCTATTCTATTTTTAAAAAGTTTAAGTAATTAAAAATGGATTAAAAATCATGTCTATATCCCGAGTCGCCATCCCCAGTTGTTTTACATAAGAATATTCGAGAAAGTTTAGGGGAGATCACCCCCGGTTTAATTTATTTTTATGTGGCTAAATAGAGTTATCGTCTTATTTATTTACATAATACATCAGATTCGCAATGACCTCACCTGAAAGCCGTTATTCATGTCCTCAGTGTCCAGGGTCAGGGAAATGATTGACGTGGTCCAGGCGATGGCGTCAAGGCCGAGTTGAGCAGGGTCAAAGACGAAATAAATATCAGCAGGGTTGACCTCACCGCAAGCTGTCAGGGGAGAATTCATTTGTCAAGATTTTTCTCACATAAATATATATATATATATATATATATATATATATATATATATATATATATATATATATATATATGTGTGTGTGTGTGTGTGTGTGTGTGTATATATTTATATTTATATATATATATATATATAAATATATCAGCATAATTATATACAAATTATTTATTTTTAAATCATTACAAAAATGCAATGTGTTCGTTAAATAGTCCTACCCAGGGTAATTTTTTTTTCTATGAAATTCTAGAATGTAAAAATACTTACTTGGACTTTCAACCATCTGTGGAGTAGTTGGCTTTTCTTTTTCTGTAAGGGAGGTAAGAAGTGAATATTTAGTCACCATTCTGTGTAAATATAAATTGATTATGGTTCATAGTTTCTAGTCCTGTTGTCTTTACGTTTGAAGGAAAAGATTCTTTAATACGACTAGTTGTAATTAATAGGATAAAAGTTAAGCAGTACCATATACAAGGCAATTTTTTTTTAAAAGTAATTTAAAGAACAAAATGAAATTCAGGAGCTATTTTACGTAGGTTAAAACCCATATTGGGGACGGAGTGGTCTAGCGGTAGAGAGCTAGACTGCAAACCCTTGAGTCTCGAGTTTGAATCCGGGTTCAAGTCTGTAAACCATCCCTGAGTCCACCCAACTATGATGGGTACCTAACTCACGTTAGGCAAAGTAAAGGCGGCTGGGCATAGTCCTTACCACACTATATCTTCATATGCCGAGGTCACAGAAACAAGTGAACTCAACTTCACTTACCCTATAGACCGTCAGGTTTGAAAAGGGAACTTTATTTTACTTATAAAACCCATATTGAAATTTGAATATTAAAAAAAGATAAAAATATTTTGAAAAGTCTAATAGAAAGCAAATTGTAAAATTTTACCCAAAAAATTAATACACTATTTAAAATAATAGATGCAAATCTTGAATAATGAAAGTCCTAGAAAACAAGGGGAACTCACTAATACAGGTTGTACGAGCAAGCGACTCTTTGATGGACTCGAGCTTGCTGAAGTTGTCGACCTTGGTGACCCTGGTCTCGTCCCCGGCGATGTTGCTCAGTTCTTCGTCGCGGATGCCGAGGCCGACGCCGATGGCGAAAATGGTGATGCCGTCGTTTCTAGCCGATTCAGCTTCCGCTTTGGTCTCTCTCCATCTGTGGGCAAATGTTGACAGGTTACAGATGTAAGGAGATATTGGGCTACAGGTTACATGTGTAAGGAGATATTGGGCGTCAGGTTACATATGTAAGGAGATATTGGGCGTCAGGTTACATATGTAAGGAGATATTGGGCGTCAGGTTATATATGTAAGGAGACATAGGGCGTCAGGCTACATATGTAAGCAGATGTTTGATGTAGGATTACACCTGTAACCAAAAGTAGTATCAGATTACATCTGTAAGCTGAATATAAATTCACAGACATCGTAGGGTTAATATAAATAAAACGCAGACATTGTTGAGTTAACATGGAAGCAGACAGAAGAACGTCAATTTCGCCTACAAGACAGACACAGCAAAAGGGTTTTTTTCTTGCCTAAATAGCGCATCCAAATGGAGGGTTAATCTAGATGAAATGGTACAGATAGTAAATAGTTTATGTTACAGACAGTGGGGAATAAATGTTTCCTACAATTCAAACACAGAAAAGGTCTCATCTAGCTAAAAATAAAACCACAGGCATTAAAGGGTTAACTTAGCTAAAGCAACTCATATATTGATGGGTTAGTTAAACTGAAGCAACACAGACATTAAAAGTTTAATCTTGCTAAAGCAACAAGGCCATTAAAGGATCAATCTAGCTGAAGTAGCATAGACATTGAAGGGTTAACTTAGCTGAAGCAACTCATATATTGAAAGGGTTAATCTAGACGAAATAGAGCAGATATTGAATGGTTCATCTAGCTGAACTAGCACAGCCATTGAAGGGTTAATTTAGCTGAAGCAACTCATATATTGAATGAGTTAATCTAGACGAAATGGCGCAGATTTTTAATGGTTCATCTAGCTGAACTAGCACAGCCATTGAAGGGTTAAACCTGCCTACGACTCACATCTGGGAGTTGCCGTCTGTGATGACGATGCTGACTTTCTCGGCCTCAGGGCGGACCACAGCGTTGTTGAGCTGCACCTCGTGCATGTACTTGATGGCCTTCCCCGTGTCTGTGAACAGCCCGGCCCTGTGGGGGACGTTACCGATGGCCTCCAGGACTTGTTCTTTGGTGGCGTATGAGGTCAGGTTAAAGGCGTCCTAGAAAATAGTGGGAGGGGGGTTAATCAAGATGAAATGGTACAGATAGAAAATGGTTTATGTTATAGACAGAGAGGAATGAGTGTTGCCTACAATTCAAACACAGAAAAGGTCTCATCTAGCTTTAAAAAAGCACAGGCATTAAAGGGTTAACTTATTTAAAACAACTCATATATTGAAGGGTTAATTTTGCTGAAACAACATGCGAGATACAGTAACGTCACAAGAGAAGGATGAGCTCGTTTCAAAAATAGATGAGGAGAAATTTTCTTTAATTACAATCAATAATTTTTTTTAAATTTTAAGTTTTTATGGACAAAATAAAAACCAACGTATTATTTTTTTTAAGTTGAAAAATAACAACACCTTTTAAAAATGAATCGTGTTTGTAAATAAAATTGTTATTTGTTTTGTTTTCACATACTTTTTTGATTTTCTATCATCTTAAAATGAAAATAAAAGAGCATAAAGTGAAAGTAAAGTTTCCGTTTGAACCTGACAGTCTGTGAGGCAGGTAAAATAGAGTTCACCTGTTTCTCTGACCACGGAATATGAAGGAACTGTGTGGTCAGCATTAAGCCAGCCGTAACGTAACCCAGGTACCCATCAGAACTGGGTTGATGGGTTGACTTATTGATAGGCTACAATTCTAGCTAGGGATCCGAACGCGAGGTTTTCGGGTTTAAAGTGTAACGCTCTACCTTTCGACCACGCCGTCCCATATAACGAGCATAATTTTTAGCGCAATTTCCTTTCTGGAGAATAGCCTTTATTAACTCGTCATTTCTGGGAATGGATGGATGGATGGATGTGTGTCCGCAGCTTTAAGTCGTTTTTAAGTCGTATCTCCTCCTCAACGAAGCAATATCGAGGACTTGTTCCAAAGCAAATATGTTAAGCAAGTTCCGAGGATGAACATAGGCCAAAAAATTCCCGGAATTACTTCCTGGATTTCCCGGAAAAGCCAAAAACCTCGAAAAAATGCAGTTTTTGGCCCATATCTCGGCAACCAGACCACTTAGCGACTTGAAACATTTACCAATCGATTCCTGCCATAA
The DNA here is from genome assembly GCF_028476545.2 of Physella acuta. Lineage (NCBI taxonomy): Eukaryota > Metazoa > Mollusca > Gastropoda > Physidae > Physella > Physella acuta. The sequence continues at coordinate 398,281 of NW_026731642.1, forward strand.
TTTAGAATAATATTGCCGAAGAAAGTTTTCAAAAATATCCTTTCGTTCGGCCACAAAAAATTAATTAAGAATTTTTAAACTGAGCGTCGTGTAGGCCTAGGATGATTTTGCGCAAAGCGCTGAGGTTCGAAAGGATTTTACCATAGCGAATGAGCGGAGGTTCGAAAGGATTTTTTTTCGACTGATACGGGAGGCTAGCCTGTCGCGACGTGGGATCGTTCGCGTCACTGCGCGCGGCAAGAGAGAGAGAGAGAGAAGTCAAATACTGATATAAACGTTTTAATATTTGGGCACCGTTGCTGAATATATGATTTATCTCGATTTAAAATTGTTATGGATAACATAAGGAAATTACGCTTAAATTGTCACTAGACTTTTTATTAACTTGTTTTTTATATTTTAGAAGCAGACGAGATGTACCTACCTCAGGGTAGATGCCCTTGCCGTACGTTATGATAGACACACGGACGTCGTTTTCGCCCGTGCCTATGTCAAACTGCTTGAGGAAATCCTGCAGGAACTTCTTGGCGATCCGGAAATCTTTCCGGGGGATGGAACTGGAGGAGTCCAAGACGATACCCAGCTCAATCGGTTCTTGTGTGCAGACTGGGGATTGGTCAGAATAAAGCAACGTCAGTTTGGGGGAAATACGGTAATTTACATGATCAAATCATTTTAAAATAAAACATTGATTGAGGGATATCCGGTAATTTAAATAATATTTTTTTAAAAGATAAGATTTGGAGGAATACGGTAATTAAGTTATAATTTTACAATAAAACATAGGATTGGGTAAATACGGTAATTTAAAAATCCTAATAAAACAACATCAGCTTGAAGGAAATGCGGTAGTGTAAGATATAAACGGCAATTTTTACTGTAGAGATAATTTTATTTAAGTCATAATAAGTTATTATATTGAATGGAAACAAGGTAATTAACTTTATAATGAAATGGTATCCTATGAGTTAATACACGCTCTACAGTTAAAATAAAACATTATTGGATTGACGGAAATATATCTCGAAATTTTGTGTCGACTTTCAGCTATGCTATTCAATGCCTGTTTAATAATATGTAATTCATCATCTTTTCCCGTTCGTGCCCTAGACACATGGGGCAGATGAAGTTGATTTCAACTGTTTCAATGACATACAGACCGATAGTGTGGTCAGCACTATGTCCAGCCGCCTTTGCTTTCCTAACGTTTAGCCGTCAGAAGCCGAGTGCTATACTGCTCTGGTAAGCCACTCCCTTATAATATGTAATTATTGTATTTATTTTTACATTTTAATAAAAAAAAATTAAATATCTGGATCAAATGATTGGATTATCCGAAGTCCTGTATTAAAAGAAAGAAATTATGAGGTAGTCGCCTTTCTCTTCCACGGTCTCCCGGCGTCTGGGTGCCAGAGATTTTAGTTCCTGGATGCTGACTGGGGAGATGATAGAGTAAAAGGATTTAAGTATTGTGGACTGGCGAGATTTTAGTTCCTGGATGCTGACTGGGGAGATGATAGAGTAAAAGGATTTAAGTATTGTGGACAGTGTCGAGATTTTAGTTCATGGGAAGATGATAGAGTAAAGGGATTTAAGTATTGTGGAGATACCATGTAAAGCGCAAGAATGTCAGGGAGACAAACTTTAAACCACAAGAGTGTGGTGGAGATTATATTTAAACCACATGAGTGTTTGGAAAATCACAAAGTAAACCACTAAAGCGTGTTGGGGAGATACCATATTAAGTACCAGGAGTCGTGAGTTAAAGAGAATGAAAGAGAGGTGAAACGAGAAGATAGAACATTTGTTTAGATGATAAATGGTAAGTGGTAGATGATAAAAGGTAGATGATAATTGATATATGATAATGATAAAAAATAAAATAATACGTGATAATTGATAGCTGATGAAAGGTAAATGGTAAATTTATCGAAGATAAGGTATTTGATAAATCAGCATGTTTCCCGTTCGTGCCAAAAACACATAGGGCAGATAAGTAGAGTTCATCTGTGACCTCGGCACATGAAGGGATAGTGTGGTCATCACCATACCTTGAGCCCGAATTCGAACTCGAGACTTTCTGGTTAGGAGTCTAGCTCTCTACCGCTAGGCCACACCGTTTAATAAACAAACAACAGCACAACAGGGGACGCTACTTTAACCTTGTCACTGCGCATAATTGTCAAGTTATCTCCCCTGTATATTTTGACATGCTATTTTTATGACATTAACTTCTACGATTTTTTGTTGAGCCTAGGCAAAAGTTTTACTTACATGCTGATATGAGAGCAACCTGCAATGAAAAAAATTAGAGAGTTAATTTTACAGCTAGTAGTTCACAGTGGTTAGTCTTGAGTATGTTTTATGTTTCGGCAATGTTGGAGTAATGGAAGCTATTGTTCTATTGCAAATACTTTGTCTTCAGTTCGTGATATTAACCGTATATTGCACTTTAGGTTATGATATCAGCAGTAATTTTTACTCAAGTTCAGGATATTAGTTCGTGGTATCAACCGTATATTGCACTTTAGGTTATGATATCAACAGTAATTTTTACTCAAGTTCAGGATATCCGTTCGTGATATCAACAGTACAATGTTCTTTACTACATAATATTAATAGTACATTGTACCTCATGATATCGACAGAGCCCTGCACTTTAATTCACGATATCAACAGTACATTGTACTTTAATTCATGATGACAAAAGTATATGCTTCAGAAACCATTTTTTCAATGTCCTTAAAAACCATTAAAATAGATGTACATGATTCAATTCAACATTTGCTAAATCTGCGTTACATAGTCACAACATACCACAACCTATGTTATATTTTTACTATTAAAAATTATCCAAATGTGTTTTCAAATACAGCTTTACCATGGTACAACATACATTAATTTACATATGATCTTACATTTTACAACTAATCTGACCTTACCCCTAACATATATATATATATATATATATATATATATATATATATATATATATATATATATATATATATATATATATATATTACCTTCATATACAAAACTAAAATTATAATACGATCTAACATTTTTATAACTAATTGAAACTTACCTCCAACATAAATATCGCAAGCATGAATTTCCCCATCATTGTGACTTTAGTTTAAACTTTCGTCCTCTGCTTGATCGAGATTCTACAAAACAAAAATTTATGTCGTCCACTGAACAAAAAAAACCTATTTTGCGCTTGAAGCTATATCTAAAAATCCGCAGTCTCTCTCTGTGGCCTACTTGGCTCTGAGTGGTCTTCACGGCGAGGGGACTCACTTTATATAGCGTGAAAATTTCAATTAGCACCCACTCATTAGTCTAATTACTCTTTTCGAGCAACGTCATATTATGTCAGGAAAACAAAAAAACGTCAACAATTTACGTAGGCTGATTGACAGGGGCGGTATGAACGTGGGTGGGGGGATGGGAGTGGGGTGGGTTGTAGTATTGCAGGGTTACCTACGTATAGAACAACGTAGTTCCTGGGGATAGATTAGGCTGGTACAATTTGTCCAATGGCTAATGGGGCGGGTGGGTGGTCAAACGTTATATATATATATATATATATATATATATATATATATATATATATATATATATATATATATATATATATATATATATATATATATATATATATATATATATATATAATTCTTTTCATGGGGATAATGTGAGACACCACGAAAATGCACGCCGTTTCTCCCCCGCTCTCTAGGCATATAGCTACCACCCCAAACCCACCATTCTGGTGAGCTAAGGTTTACCTCGAATGTTTTCAATCGTAGAGCCGGGTCGAATTAGTAACGGCTATTAGGGGCAGATAATTTAGCTTTTAAACGACTTGAAACTAAGGAGAGGTAAGAAGCTCTGCTTGATCTTTTCATTGTCGTCTTTAAACTGTCGTCACGGACGGCTACTTTCACAGTGGCGGGGAGGGTGGGGGGGGGGGGTGAATGGAAGGGAGGGTAGTGTCCAATTCACTAATAATGAAGTTCTGAAAAGTGTGGGTAAGGGTGTCCAATTAAAGTTTGATAATATGTGGGCGGGTGATCTAATGAAATCGTACAAAAAATGATACGGGGTTGAGATTTTATTAAAAGTGAGTTGCTAAAAAGATGGAGTAATCAGGAAAATTGTCAGGAAAATGTATGCACTATTTCCCAGCGAATTGTCCCCCACTAAAACTGTGTGTAACAATTACATTAAAGTAGTTGGGGTAGGATTCGTGCGACCTTTTTCAATGACCCCTTGACCTTTACCAAAACTAGATGAGTATATTTTTTTGGCTGGAGTGGCTGAACTCTTTACAGTGGTAGAACACACACATGCACACACACACACACACATATATATATATATATATATATATATATATATATATATATATATATATATATATATATATATATATATATATATATATATATATATATATATATATATATATATATGTATGAGTTTTATTTATTTATTTGTTTATTCGATTATTTTTATTTCATATTTTAATTTATTTATTTATTTATTTAATATTTATTTTATTTATTTATTTAATTATTACGTTTTATTCATGTATTCATGTATTCATGTATTCATGTATTCATGTATTCATGTATTCATGTATTCATGTATTCATGTATTCATGTATTCATGTATTCATGTATTCATGTATTCATGTATTCATGTATTCATGTATTCATGTATTCATGTATTCATGTATTCATGTATTCATGTATTCATGTATTCATGTATTTATGTATTCATGTATTCATGTATTCATTTACTCATGAACTCATGTATTCATGTATTCATGTATTCCTTTAAGCCTTTATTCCTTTATGCCTTTATTCCTTTATTCCTTTATTCCTTTATTCATTTATTCATTTATTCATTTATTCATTTATTCATTTATTCATTTATTTATTTATTCATTTATTCATTTATTCATTTATTCGTTTATTCGTTTATTCGTTCATTCGTTCATTCGTTCATTCGTTCATTCGTTCATTCGTTCATTCGTTCATTCGTTCATTCGTTCATTCGTTCATTCGTTCATTCGTTCATTCGTTCATTCGTTCATTCGTTCATTCGTTCATTCGTTCATTCGTTCATTCGTTCATTCGTTCATTCGTTCATTCGTTCATTCGTTCATTCGTTCATTCGTTCATTCGTTCATTCGTTCATTCGTTCATTCGTTCATTCGTTCATTCGTTCATTCGTTCATTCATTCATTCACTCATTCATTCATTCATTCATTCATTCATTCATTCATTCATTCATTCATTCATTCATTCATTCATTCATTCATTCAGTCATTCATTCATTCATTCATTCATTCATTTATTCATTTTTAAACATTATTCCTATCTATACAAGAACTAGTGAAAGCGCGTCATCTTGTTTTTTTTTTAATCAAAGTACAAAAAAAGATTATTATAAATCGACACGAGCACACACATCGTCGCCGATAGCTGTAGACACACCGTGAGACACCCAATGCAATGCACAAAACATCACTCCATAGACAGGGGTATCAAAACCCGATCGTAAAGATGGATAGGATACGCCCTGGGAGAACGGGCCAAGCATAGTGTGGCCTGCGTTGGAATGGAACCCACAGGAGAAGAGAAGAAGGTGAAGATAACTTTCTGGGTTCCGTAGAGAGGGGGGAGGGGGGAGAGGTCGATTACCAATTGAAGTTCCCAGACTGAACAAGAAACTACTACAAATATATAGTATGAGTCGACCCGCGACCTAGCATCCGCCGTTATTTAGTTTTTATGTTCTACTTTTCAGTAATACATAATTTGTGTATTCGACACTACCCTACCTATCCCCCCCCCCCCCCAGTGAAAGCAGCCGTCCGCGACGACAGTTTACAGACGACAATGAAAAGATAAAGCAGAATTTGTTACCTCCCCATAGTTTTAAATCGTTAAAAACTAAATTATCTACCCCTAATAGGGCTGGTAAGTAGGTCACCAACCAGTTCTATGGCTCAAGCAGGTTTCATTGAGCCGTAGAACTGGTTGGTGACATACTTACCAGCCTTATAGCCACTAATTCGACCCGGCTCTACGAGTGTCAGAGTTTCTTCCAGGCATCTCTTCGGGGGCGGCCGAAGCCCCCCCCCCCCCAAAAAAAATTCTACCCCCCCCCCGTACGAAATGAAATTTATATAATTTATATAGAAAATATATACTTTTAACAGCGTCCGCCCCCCCCCCCCGAAGAAAGTCAACCGCCCCCCCCCCCCCCCATTTAGGGGTGACACCCAGGCAAAAAATAGCAAAGTATATAGAGAAAAACTTGAGGGGGGATGCAAATCGAAAGTTTGAAGGGGGGGTGCAAATCGAAAGTTTGATGGGGGTTGCAAATCGAAAATATGAAAGTTTGTCCCCGGGAAGGGTCGCTACGCCTCTGGGTGGTGACACCATTAAGTGCGGCACCGGATGATACCCGGCCTCGCTACGCCACTGTATAACGTTATACCCGCTTCTTATCTTAAAAGAAAAAAAAAGCATTACGATACGCCTATGCATCAATCCCACCGGTTTATACAATCAGTTGAAATCTTAACCAGACAAAAATTGATGTAATAATAAATACGAGCCGGCCCGCGGCATAACATACGCCGTTATTTAGTTGTTGTTTTTTCTACTTTTCAGTAATTCATAATTTGTGAATTCGACAGTACCAACGCTGCCACTGAAAATATTTCTTTAAAACACTATAAGTAGCTCGTTAAGGACCATAACCCCCCCCCCTTCCTTCCCCCCCCCCTCCCCCCCCCCCTACGTTTAAAATCGTTGGCTCTGCTTGTAAACATTTAGAGTGAACACAGCTCACTAAAACCATGTAGACTCTAGGGGTGGGGAGGTAGGGAGCGCGTTTACAGCTTGTTTTCTAGGCGCGTTTGCAGCTTGTTTTCTAGCGGCTCCGAGAAGATAATTATATTCTATAATATAACGCTGCTGGTAGTGTGTCAGTCCTTCCTTCCGTCATCGCTATAGATTTTGGAACCATAAAAGTAAACATTCGCACCATGCTGTGCTTTTCAGTGCACCGCAGTGTCTTATTATAAGTATTAGAGTAGGGTTTGTTTATATAGCGGCATAGAGCTATTTTATAATTGCCACGGTTTTTACTCTTTCGCATAACGTCAAGAAAATATTAAATACACGCAAACTGCTAAAACGTATTAAAAAGATCAATGTCAAATATCATTTTCGTTTAGGTTCCCAGAAAAAGTGGATACATTTTAATAAGATAATAACAGTACGGTAGAAAAATCAAATTAATTTAACTCTTTTCTAATTTTGACAAAGGAGGTAATTTAAAAATACATTAAACTCACGCTAATAAAAAATGTAAATGCAAAAATACGTTTGTCATAGAAGGAATTAGTGTTGCAATAATATAATTAGCAAAATGTGAATGCAAATTATTCGGATGTGTAAGAGGAAATTATTGTTAGAAAATTATAATTAGCATGGATTGATAAAAGGCAATCTTTTATTTATTTTATTCACTGAATGTAGGCCCTACTGTTTATTACTTATAATTTTTAATCAACTATTCAGCTCTATTATAGACGCGTCATCACGTTCATTAGGTGCGCAATGGTTTTAGTTATGAAACTCTATTGTAATTTTTTTAAATTTAAAGTACTGGAAAAAAATGCGTGAATGGTTAAAGTGAAATATTGTAGGTAAAACACGGATATTTTAAATACTGCCTATTAGGGGTGCAAATCGAAAGTTTGAGGGGGGTGCAAATCACCGGAAAGGGCGCGATTTTGGCGCTACGGGCTAGACTGTGAGCAAAATGCCTTTATGATTGCATTTAAATTGTGTTTATGTTATGAGTGTTGTGTTTGTTTTTTCGTTGTTTTTTTTTGCGTTCGTTTGTGTTGTGTTTAGTTTTGTTCTGTTCCCAAGTTGGTACATTTAAAAAAGATTTACCGTGGCGGAGCACGGGATGCAGCTAGTTATATATATAGATAATCGTATTTCAAAAGGTTTATTTTGACCTCTACGGTCTGCCATAAAAAACACATGAGGTCGCATGCAGCTCCACGCCAACTTTGCGCGTGCTAATCACGTGATTACGTCACTACCTGTCGAGGATAATTGTCCCCTATCAGCGCCATTTACCGCCCGTTGCTTTGATCTGCTCGGCATCAGGGAGCCGGCAGACGTCAAACGTTCGTAATTTGTTTGTTACGGGTTTTTTTTTTTGTTCGTGTTTTATTTCGATGTTAATCTCACAGCCACGGGGAGGGGAGGGGAGGGAGAGGTTTGGTGGTTTTGTTGAACAATTGGCTAAATAGTAAGGCAAGGGGTAGTCCATAAATGACGTCACACTCGTAGGGGGGAGGGGGGGTCCGTAATTTTGTGACGGTGTGTGATGAGGGGGAGGGGGGGGGGAGGGTTCAGATGGTGCGACGTCACACTTTTGCATTATCAAAAAGCAATGTTAGAAAACTAATTTTAGACATTATTTTGCGTTTCAGATAACTGTTTTAATAAATTGTAATAGGAATTGATTAAAATACTCTATTTTGACAGAGTTCAGACAAGATTTTGGAAAAATATCGATGTTTTAAAAAAAATTCAACTGCAATTTTGAGAGGGGGGAGGGGTTGTAGGCTGAGGTGTGACGTCATTTTAGGGGGGACGGTCTGGCTTTTTGTGACGACGTGTGACGGAGGGGGGGGTGGTAAAAATCGTCAAAAAAGCGTGACGTCATATATGGATGACCCCTTATGTTGTACAATTGGCTAAACAGTGAGGTAAGAGGCTAAGTTGCCTTGATACAGGTGGTTAAATATAAGTGGGGGGGAAGTAAATATAAAAAAGAATCCTCTTTAGACCTAGCGATCCATTGGGTAGATGAAGTAGAGTTCATATTTTTCTTGCCCTCGGCAAATGACGCGATGATCAGTACTTTGCCCAGCAGCTTTTACTTTCCCTAACATGAGTTATGCACTATATTTGAACCTTATAGAAGTCTTTAGAAAAAGTGAAGCTAATTGCCGTTAGACTTCAGAGTAATTGTTCAGTATTTGAACCTAAGAAAAATCTTTTGAAAAAGTGAAGTAATTTGCCTTTAGACGTCTCGATAATTGTTCAGTTTTTTAACCTTATATAGAAAAGTCTTTTGAAAAAGTGAAGCTAATTGCATTTAGCCTTCACGATAATTGTTCTATATTTGAACCTTTTAGAAAAGTGTTTAAAAAAGTGAAGTAATGTGCCTTTAGACTTCACGATAATTGTTCTATATTTGAACCTTTTAGAAAAGTGTTTGAAAAAGTGAAGTTAATTGCATTTAGACTTCACGATAATTGTTCTATATTTGAACCTTTTAGAAAAGTGTTTGAAAAAGTGAAGTTAATTGCATTTAGCCTTCACGATAATTGTTCTATATTTGAACCTTTTAGAAAAGTGTTTGAAAAAGTGAAGTTAATTGCATTTAGACTTCACGATAATTGTTCTATATTTGAACCTTTTAGAAAAGTGTTTGAAAAAGTGAAGTAATGTGCCTTTAGACTTCACGATAATTGTTCAGTTTTTGAACCTTATAGAAAAATCTTTTGAAAAAGTTAAGTAATTTGCCTTTAGACTTCAAGATAATTGTTCTATATTTGAACCTTTTAGAAAAGTGTTTGAAAAAGTGAAGCCATGTGCCTTGAAACCTGATGACAAATGTTCTAGAACAATCATAATTTTAGTCATGACATTTGCCTGCGCACGCACACATGCGCGCCCAGCGTCTATTTGTCAAGGTTTTAATTAGCAACAACTTAATTAAGGTCAAAAGTTACCGCATAATTAGCATGTAATTTGGGGGGAGAGGGGAGAAGGTAAACGGTTATACAACCTTGTACTTTCACTCACGAGGATTTACGCGTACTAATGCAAAATACCAATACAGTGTTTATTTCCCTTGGTTTAATGGCAGTGTTTAGCTCCCCTGATACCATCTAAATCAGTACCAACCCTGCAAATGGTCTGGGTCGTCTGTAGATTTTTTTTTCGGTTTGCAATTAGTACATTCCATATAGATGTAATTAAGTCTCATTTGTTAAATTTGGTCTGAATATTATGTAGGAAGAGGCTAGTTTTTTTTTTTTTTAATAATTGAGTGGGAATATTTTGTTTGGGGAAAATTGCGCACGAAACAACCATTATCGACGTAGGACATTTTTGGTGGGATTGTTAGCGCAATAGGAAAGGCATTATGGTATATTCATCCACAGGCGTCATGGGATAGCCATACCCAAGCGCCGTGGGATAGCAATCCAAAGATGTAATGGGAAATATATCCACAAGCGTCATTGGATAGCCACCCACAGGCAATATGGGATAGACATCCACAGGCGTCATTGGATAGCCGTACCCAAGCGCCATGGGATAGCAATCCAAAGACGTAATGGGAAAGATATCCACAAGCGTCATTGGATAGCATCCACAGATGTCATGGGATAGCCAACCATAGGCGTCATGGGATGGTCATTCAACACCTCTCATAGTTCGACGTTTGAGTCGGTCGACCAGTACAGCAGACATTACAAGCAGACACTGTCTGAAGTGTCTGACGTTTTACTTGCCACTTGGGGAAAAAAAACATACCCTTTTATAGACAGGATAAAACCACTTCAGATTTAAAAAAACAACAACAATTAAACGCTACTGTGTTAGTAAATAAAGCAGAAAAACTCCATTGTAGATGGGTTTGTTTAATTGCCAAGAAAATGTAACTTGGTGGGGGTGTCGAGGAGGGGTTCTTTCAGACATTTTTCTCCGAGTGGAAAAGGTAGCATGTGAAATTTCCAACGGGTGTGTGGGAGTATTAAGAGAATAGTTTCTATACATGATATATTTGTCGTATTCCGTTTAGTGGGTTTGGACATGCTCCTCGGGGGGGGGGGGGGGGTGACAGTGTGATTTCCTCTCTTCACACAGCGAGATGCCTGAAAGAAACACTATGCAAAGTTTCCTTCAATGGGCAAAGGTGTGTGTGTGTGCACGTTATAATCTGGGTGCGCAACGCTTTAAAACGACCTGTATAATGATATTTGTATTTTACACTGGTAAATTTATACTTTCGATATAAATTCCATTTCGTTCGGCGGAGCCCCCCCCCCCCCCCTTGTTGTTGCTAGATTTACACAGTATTATCAGCTTTTTCCAAATACAAGATGTGAAAATACAAATACCGAGACAATCTCAAGAGAAACACTAAAAATAGATTTAGTTCAAGGTGTTTATTTTCACATTCATAAATACCAAACAAAAAAGTATATGGGGAAGGGGGGTGGTGAACAATAAATAATTAATGAGAAGTTGAAACCACAATTTAAGTAGGCGCCACTTGTTTTCAAGTCTGGTTTTTACAATTAGACGATTAGAGACAGCGTTATTAAAAACATTTTTTGTTATTAGAGTAGAATCCTGATTTAAAAATAGATAGACAACAAAGCTGGTTGTATACTGATTTATAAAGGTAAACAAGCCACGCAAGTGATGATTGGCTAGAGGAGTGACTATCATAGTAGTGGTTACTAACAATGTCTGAGTTACCTAACCTTAGTGACTTGGTTTAAATACATGTTTCGGTGATATCGCGATGTTTTTTTTTTAGATTGTCGCGAGCTTCAAATAATGTGGCGATGTTCAAAAAATGTGGTGATGTTCAAATAATGTGGTGATGTTCAAAAAATGTGGTGATGTTCAAAAAATGTGGTGATGTTTAAATAATGTGATGATGTTCCAGTGATGTGGCGACCTTGTTCTTCCATCCTGTCAGGCAAAAAATGTATCTGTTAATGAAAAAAATAAAATAATTGGATCTAGTCCACGCCATAAAAACAACTTATTCGCCTCTAGGCTGAGGGTTGGGGTTGGGTTCGGGGTCAGGGTTGGGATTTGTGGGTTGAGGTAAGGGTAAAGGAAAGGGTGAGGGTTAGGGAAAGGGTGGGGTGAGGGTGGGGGTGAGGGTGAGGGTTGGTTTTAAGATTAGGGTTGGGGTTAGGATTAATGGAACCAAAATACAGACCTTTTCATGCAAATTACAAATGAAATAAGACAATATCATCCTATAAATAATACAGGTAATTTATACTGAAAGTATATACTTTGACTAATCCCCCCCCCCCCCCACTTCCCACCGCCAGAAAGCTTCAAGTACCCTCCATCCCTCTCTCCAGAAGTTTCAAATGAAGGAAACTATTAACTTAACCGGTGGTATTTAAAAAAATTTAAAACCTGCGACCACATGTGATAACTCCAGTTGACATTCGTCGTGACACATTCATCACTTCTTATACACACTACCATTCTTCACACTACCATTCTTCACACTACCATTCTTCACACTACCATTCTTCACACTACCATTCTTCACACTACCATTCTTCACACTACCATTCTTCACACTACCAATCTTCACACTACCATTCTTCACACTACCATTCTTCACACTACCATTCTTCACACTACCATTCTTCACACTACCAATCTTCACACTACCATTCTTCACACTACCATTCTTCACACTACCATTCTTCACACTACCATTCTTCACACTACCATTCTTCACACTACCACCCAGTCGTCCCTACCTTATGACGTCAGCTATGACGTGGCCACCAGGTTGGGACACAGTCTCCCCACCAAATCCTCGGCCGCCTGCACCGACGACTTGCCGAAAAGCGTCACAGCGCCCTCTAGCGTCAGTTCCCGTCCGGCTGGGTCAGCGAGGTACACCTGGCGACAGGGTTATTTTTAGACAACCGGAAGTTGTGTGATTGAAGTGTTTTCATGCGCTTGGACGTGGAAGAGTTGTCTTGCGTGAAGATACCTATCTAAAGCACGTGAGCTAAACACGGAGCTAGTAATACAGTGTTCTTGAAGGTATTGGTGGATGAAGCCATACGTATGTACTTTTATATAAAAGGTCCCCTTTTCGAACCTGACGGTCAGTGGGGTAAGTGAAGTTGAGTTCACCTGTTTGTACCCAACCGCCCTTACTTTCCCTAACGTGAATTAGGGAACTCAGTGACGTTTTATTGACAAAACCGGATTCGAACTAGAGACTTGCGGGTCTAGCGCTCTACCGCTAGGCCACGCCGTCCCTTCTAGTCTCAAATGACAACTTAACAGATTTGATGACTGGTTTATTTAATGGATCAGTCTCTTGATAATTAACTAAATGAGTGACCAATTAACCAATTGTACTCACGCCTACTTCATTGTTTCAACGCGTTACTATAAAAAGATTGCCCCCCCCCCTTTTTTTTTCTTCAAATGACGTAAACAGTATCAACTTCGTTATAATAATTGCAAACAATTTAGTTTTTCAACACTCCCCCTTCCCCCCCCCCCCCCCCCCAAATTCATCTTCTCCCTAGATGTTTGACGTCATCTATCGAGGAGGCCATAGAATAAATGACGGCGGAATTAATTAAAGGATTACTGGGTGTATTGGTGTGTGGATTGGAGAGGTTGAGTGAGTGGATTTGTGAATAGATTTGTGAGTAGGTTAAGGCGTGAATTTGTGAGGGGATATGTCAATGTATTTTGAGCAGATTTGTGAGCGCAGCGCATTAGTTCGTGGTTGAGTGAGTGGATTTGTGAATAGATTTGTGAGTAGGTGGATTTGTGAGTCGATTTTTGAGCGTATTAGTTCGTGAATGAGTGATAGGATTTGTACGTAGATTAATGCGGGGGAATCTCAACTGAAATGAGTGAAAGAATTAGATTAAATAAACAAGGCCCCACCTACCTCAACCCCTGCTGTCTTGAGTTTGTCCACCTGCGTCTTCAGATCATCGTCTTTCTTCATGTCGCCGCCGGCAAACAGCACGGCAACTTTCTTGGAGCCGGCACGGGCCCCTCTGTCTTCCGTGTACCCATCCGTCAACAGCCTCTGTCGACAACAGAACAAAACTGCGCTGAGCTTTATAAACTACAAGAAGATTCGGGCTTTTAAAGTCTGGAGGATTACAGAAGGTGAGAGCAGAGGCGTAGCGAGAGGGGGGGGGGCAGGTGGAACGCACCGAGTGACACCATTTAGGGGGGTGACACCAAGGCAAAAAATAGCAAAATATATAGAGAAAAATGATAATTCCACTTAATGAAATGATTGATTCGAGTGTTAAACAGAGTTTTAAGAGGTGCAAATCGAAAGTTTGAGGGGGTAGGGGGTGCAAATCGAAAGTTTGAGGGGGGGGGGGGTGCAAAACGAAAATTGAAAGTTTGTCCCCGGGAAGGGTCGCTACGCCTCTGGGGGGTGACACCATTAAGTGCCGCACCGGGTGACACCCGACCTCGCTACGCCACTGGGTGAAAACAACGTGACTTCTACGGTAGTAGGGTGTCGCTTAAGATTTTAAACTTCATTATTGTTCAAGATGACTTAAACAATCAAAAAGTACATTTATTTACCTTTAATTAGATACCAATTTTATTTATTAAATTTAATCGGCAGCTTAGAATTTGTGAAAAAAAAACGCGTTTGTTTTTAAATGGCTAGGATGATATGACTGATTTTCAGGGAATCACGATCGTCGTTTTCGGCAGCCATCATTACCATGACGACGGTAAAAAAAAAAGTAGGTCAAGCGACAGGCTACCCTTACCTGTGCTAGGTCTGTGAGTTTACTCCTGTCGTAGGCCTGGAGCCTCGTTTTGATGTCCTCCACGTTGGTGAAATCGTTGAGGTCAAAGCCAGCGTCACCGGGGCAGGTCCCGGAGATAACGCCGTACTAAAGACAGGTAGAGAGGTTAAAGGTTACAGTGGTTAGAGATGTGGGATGTGGTTGGTGTGGGGTGGTTTGGGTGGTTTGCATTGAGTGGGATGTTGTGCGTGGGCAGTCTTGTGTGGGGTGTTGTGTGGGGCGTGTTGTGTGATGATTGTCTTGTGTGGGATGTCTTGTGTGGGGTGTTGTGTGGGGCGTGTTGTGTGATGATTGTCTTGTGTGGGATGTCTTGTGTGGGGTGTTGTGTGGGGCGTGTTGTGTGTTGATTGTGTTGTGTGGAGTGTCTTTTAGGGGATTTCTTGTGTGCGGTGTCTTATGTGGAATGTCTTGTGAGGGATGTCTTGTGTGGGATGTCTTGTGTGTGTGGGGTGACCTATGTGGGATGTCTTGTGTAGGATGCCTTGTGTTGGGTGTCTTGGGAATGGGGTCTTGTGTGGAATGTCTTGTGTGTGATGTTTTGTGTGGGGTGTCTTTGTGGATGTCTTGTGAGGGATGTCTTGTGTGGGATGTCTTTGTGAGGGATGTCTTTGTGGATGTCTTGTGTGGGATGTCTTGTGGGGGATGTCTTGTGTGGGATGTCTTGTGTGGTTTGTCTATAGGGCTGGTAAGTAGGTCACCAACCAGTTCTACGGCTCAATAAAATCTACAAGAGCCATAAAACTGGTTGGTGACCTACTTACCAGCCCTATTGTGGGGTCGTCTTGGGAAGGGAGTCCTGTGTGGGTTTGTATACAATATCTTGTGGGGGGGGGGGGAGGGATGTCTTGTACTGGTTTCTTGTATGGGTCGTTTTAATCTGGATGTCTTGTGGGTGATTCGTGTGGTTAATTTCCAATAATCGTTGCTAACATTACTAAAGAGTCGGTTCAAATAGCTTCAGCTCTATGCCGCTTATAAATATAACCCTTTTGTGTCTTTGTATTTCTGGATTATACGTTCATTGAATTATCCCGATTGATTTTGATTATCCCATGATTGGTATGGATAGCTTTTGTCTTTTAGAATGTACATGAAAACAAACCAAGTGTGATAGTTTATGTTTTCGCTAACTTGGGTTGTGTGTATCGCATTGACAAGAACGGGAACAGCTTGGCGCTGCTAGTTAAAGAGAAACTTCTGGCTCTAGACTACTCACCTGGAACCCTTTGTCCATGTCTTGACTGCTCAATGTCCGAGAGATGAATGACGTGGCCCAGGTTGTAGAGTCCAGACCCAGCGTTGCAGGATCGAACACAAAGTAGACATCGGCTGGGCTAACCTCGCCACACGCTGGATATAACAATCAAAACATATGCAGTGTTAGGTGGTATAGATGCAGCACACCAGTCAAAATATGACGCGATGTTAAGTAGAATAGATAAAACACAACAGTCAAAACATGAGGCCGTGTCAAAGTGAAATGGGACAAATATATTGCTAGAGTTAAATAGCATACATTTCAAGGGACATTGAAAATTTCAAGCCATATTAAAATTTCTAGAGTTTATAAATTCAGTTTAGTTATTTATCTACGTATTCATCGGTCTAAAATATTTGATCAAAGAAGACAATCCACAACTCTAATTTTGGAGAATAGCCGCCCTTGGTGAAGAATTTTAAATTCAAGCCATCTGAATATTTCTAGTCTTATGAATTCAGTTTTGTTATTTGTCTATTTATCGGTCTAAAATATTTGATCAAAGAAGACAATCCACAACATTGGAGAGTAGCCGCCCTTAATAAAGAGTTTTAAATTCTACTTACGTGGGTTATATGGTACAGGTGTCGTTGTCGGCTTTTCTTTTTCTGGGGAAATATTTTGGGAGATTTTTTTTAATATATCTTCACATACGTGAATTAAAAGGGACATTTGTAGTTACTAAAATATATTTACATGTTTTTGGAAAAAGGCTAATGCGTATCTTCTAGTATTATCTGAATACAACATACAAATGCACGTCTTGTATGAATGTCTAACTAAAATCTAGTAACAAAATAAAACCTAATAATGCAAGTCTCTTATGAATATCTAAATAAAACTTACCTAAAAATGTAAAATATAAAGAAATTATCTAAAAAAATAAAACATACTAATGCAAATATCCTGTGAATATCGAAAAAAAAACACTCACTAATGCAAGTCTTTTATGAATATCTAAATAAAACATACCTAAAAATTTTAAATCTGAAGAAATCTACTAAAAAAATAAAACATTCTAATGCAAATCTCCTGTGAATATTGAAAAAAAGCACTCACTAATGCAAGATTTCTATCACTATCTAAACAGCCTTTATAAACTCACTAATGCAAGTCTTCTGGGCCAGTGACTCTTTGATTGTGCCAAGCTTGTCGTAGTTGTCCACCTGTGTGACACGTGACGCGTCACCAGCGATGTTGGTCAGCTCGTCCCCCCGGATGTCCTTGCCCACGCCAATGGCGAACAGGACAATCCCGTCATTCCTTGCTGAGGCCGCTTCCGCTTTGGTTTCCTTCCATCTGATGAACAGAGCCCAACACACCTTTAAAAATGCCTTAACCCCCCCCCCCCCTCGGTTTTAACTACTACTCTATGATTGAGTCGTGTGATAGTTTGCTATTCAGCAAGACGCGGTGAACATATGGGGGGGGGGGGGGGTAAAGTGTTGATATTTCACATTTATTATGTTTCTAATCTATAAGGTTAAGAAGCGGCATTAACAAATTTTTAACTTTAATCTTTTTTAAGATAATTTTTTTTTTATTTCAGTTTTCTCTGTAAAACACATTTTTACATAATTTAAAGTGTTCGCATTCGGGCAAGCAAATAGAGGGTTTGTGTCTGTATATTGCCAACTAATGGTCTAAAGAAGCATATAAATTATATCATCAGTTTGATTTTTAGTACTTGACATAACAATATATTACACGTTGCATTCAAGTTTATGAAACAAATTATTGAAAGAAAGTTTTAATGGTTAAATATCAAATGCCAATTGATATACCGACAACTCCGGTTATTTTAAAAGCGAGTAAAGCTAGAAAATATTGAGTTTATTTCTTCTTCTGTTCCAGATTAGCCTATATGGCTACATTATACTTGACATTTAAATTGTTGCCGGTTACATTGACACACGCAGAGCTGAGAGATAACAGGCCGGTCAACCATCAAACCGATGGATTACTTTTGAGAAAAACAAGTCCATTTGTTTACAGAAGTCTTTAACAAACAAAATTTACAGCTTTACATTCCAATCTACACATACGTTTTAACCAAAGTTTTTCAGCAACCAAATTTATAGTTTTTCATATGAACTTTACTTCATCTGCCCAATGGATCCCTAGGTCTAAAGAGGAATCTTTACTATTTTTAAACTTACAGCTGTACATTCCCATGTACAAATGAGTTTTAACGAAAGTTTTTCATCAACCGGACTTACAGTTTTCATATGAACTTAACTTCATCTGCCCAATGGATCGGTAGGTCTAAATTAGAATCGTTACTTTTTTACAGCTGTACATTCCCATGTACAAATTAGTTTTAACCCAAGTTTTTTAACAACCAAACTCACAGCTGAGAGTTGCCGTCCGTGATGACGATGCTGATTTTCTGCGCTTCCGGTCTGACGATGTCTGGGGCGAACTGGACCTCGTGCATGAACTTGATGGCCTTCCCCGTGTCCGTGAACAGCCCGGCCCTGTGGGGGACGTTACCGATGGCGTCAATCACTTCGTCCTTAGTCGTGTACGTGGTCAGGTTGAAGGCGTCCTAAAGAAGTTCACACAAAAAAATAATTCGTTTCTCAATTTTTTTTTTAGCATTTTTTGTTTTGTTTTTTTTTTAATTAAAAAAAACAACTATTGTAGATAAATGTAAGCTATTGTAAATTTAATTTAAAGACTTTTTGTAATATATTTGTTCGCTGTTAAAAACATAAAATGTGTTGAGCTAGAAACCGAATGATAATAAATATAGTTGCTTGTTTCTTCTTCATTATTCTAAATTATATACTGGGCGGAATATCCACCAATACTATTTAGTATTTAGTGTCTACATATTTTGCGTCCGATTTGACGTTGACTTCGATTTCAGACTTTATTTTCTTTCTGGATTTGCTTCCATAGCCGTTATCCATCTTAAAACAAACTACACAGCAATATTTGTTTGATTTTGGTGTTTTACTCTCCAAGATGGATGGCTTTTCCAGGTTCGAAATGATAACACTTTGGTTTAGTTAAGAAGCTAGTTACCATCCCCACCTTACCTCTGCGTAGATGCCCTTGCCGTACGTTATGACGGAGACCCTCACGTCCTTGGGTCCGGAACCGATTTCAAACTGCTGTAGAAAATCCTGCAGGAATTTGATCCCGGTCTGGAAGTCTTGGAGCAGGATGGACTTGGAGGAGTCAAGGACAATGCCGAGCTCGATTGGTTCTTGCTGACACACTGGGGGCAAGGGTCAAAGGTGATTCAGTCACGTGACAGGTTAAAGGTGATTCAGTCATGTGACAGGTTAAAGGTGATTCAGTCATGTGACAGGTTAAAGGTGATTCAGTCATGTGACAGGTTAAAGGTGATTCAGTCCCGTGACAGGTTAAAGGTGATTCAGTCATGTGACAGGTTAAAGGTGATTCAGTCATGTGACAGGTTAAAGGTGATTCAGTCATGTGACAGGTTAAAGCTGATTCAGTCATGTGACAGGTTAAAGGTGATTCAGTCATGTGACAGGTTAAAGGTGATTCAGTCATGTGACAGGTTAAAGGTGATTCAGTCATGTGACAGGTTAAAGGTGATTCAGTCATGTGACAGGTTAAAGGTGATTCAGTCCCGTGACAGGTTAAAGGTGATTCAGTCCCGTGACAGGTCAAAGGTGATTCAGTCCCGTGACAGGTCAAAGGTGATTCAGTCACGTGACAGGTCAAAGGTGATTCAGTCATGTGGTACGGTATAGGTCAAAGTT
This sequence comes from Physella acuta, assembly GCF_028476545.2. Lineage (NCBI taxonomy): Eukaryota > Metazoa > Mollusca > Gastropoda > Physidae > Physella > Physella acuta. The sequence continues at coordinate 417,989 of NW_026731642.1, forward strand.
CATTCAGTCCTGTGGTACGGTATAGGTCAAAGTTCATTCAGTCCTGTGGTACGGTATAGGTCAAAGTTCATTCAGTCCTGTGGTACGGTATAGGTCAAAGTTCATTAAGTCCTGTGGTACGGTATAGGTCAAAGTTCATTCAGTCCTGTCGTACGGTATGGGTCAAAGGTGATTCGGTCTCGTGGTACGGTATAGGTCAATGTTCATTCAGTCCTGTGGTACGGTATAGGTCAAAGTTCTTTCAGTCCTGTGGTACGGTATGGGTCAAAGGAGATTCAGTCATGTGACAGGTCAAAGGTGGATTAGTCATGTGACGTGATAGGTCAGTGTTGGTTCAGCTATGTGGTACTTTATACATTAAATGTGGTAAAGTTATGTGACGTTATATGTCAAAGGAGGTACGGTAATGTGGTACTTCATAGGTCAGAGATGGTTCAGTTATTAAGTGATGTATTGGTTAATCGTGTAGTTCGTTATAGGTCAATTGTGGTTCATTTTTGTGGTACGTTATAGGTCAATTGTGGTTCAGTTGTGTGGTAAGTTATAGGTCAATTTTGGTTCAGTTATGTGGTAAGTTATAGGTCAATTGTGGTTCAGTTATGTGGTAAGTTATAGGTCAATTGTGGTTCAGTTTTGTGGTACGTTATAGGTCAATTGTGGTTCAGTTTTGTGGTAAGTTATAGGTCAATTGTAGTTCAGTTATGTGGTAAGTTATAAGTCAATTGTGGTTCAGTTTTGTGGTAAGTTATATGTTAATTGTGGTTCAGTTCTGTGGTAAGTTATAGGTCAATTGTGGTTCAGTTGTGTGGTAAGTTATAGGTCAATTGTGGTTCAGTTTTGTGGTACGTTATAGGTCAATTGTGGTTCAGTTGTGTGGTAAGTTATAGGTCAATTGAGGTTCAGTAGTGTGGTAAGTTATAGGTCAAAGGTGGTTCAGTTATGTGGTACATTATAAGTCAAAGATGGTTCATTCCAATGGTTCCTTAGACTTAAATGAAAGATTCGTGGTGTATTATTGGTCAAATATATATCAACACAATTTTTTTATAAAGTTTTCTCTATAAAAGTATAGGTGATGACCACACTATCCCTTCATACACCGAGGTCTCTGAAGCAGGTGAACTCTACTTCATCTGCCGCATGTGTCCAGCGTTTTTTCCAGACTTTTTTTCTCCGGGGGGGGGGGGGGTCACTTGAAATTATTTTGGGGGGGGGGCGGGCTAAGATTTCCGGGGGGGGGGGGGCGGACACTGGTAAAAGTATATATTCTCTATATAAATTCCATTTCGTTCGGGGGGGGGGGGGTAGACTTAACACCCCCCCCCCCTCTTTCGAAGAGATGTCTGGAAACAACTCTGCATGTGTCTTGGGAACGAACGGCCAAAAATGATGAGATTAAAATATCCATGATTCTGGTTTTATCGAGAGTTCTTTTATGTGACTTTTTTTTTAAAATTGTTTAAGTTGGGCATATATTAATACTTGAACAGGTACGCAAATAAAAGAAAAAGTACCTAGCAGGAAGTCTCCATTATCTTCCACTGTTTCTCGTCTCTTCTTTGTGTGTACATCAGGAACGGTAACTGTAACAAAATAATTATTTAAAGGGAAATAACCTTCCCAGTTATTTAAATATAACAAGGATGTTTTTGCTTTTAAACGACACAGAAATACACAAAACGTAATACAGTATAAATACACCATAACACATTGAAATACAAAATTAATGTATTTTAAATAAAATGAAAGTAAAAACTCAAACTTTTTTTTTTAAGCAAAACAGAAAAACACTGAAAATACTGCAGGGTAAACAAGAAAAAACAGGCTTTGTACCAAGTTAATCGCTACGTGTCCCACCGAATTGTTTACCCTACACTTATATGAGTTGATGTGTCTCATTGTACTGAACATAGTATTCCGGCTGTTATATAGTACTGAAATATTAGTTTTCTTAAATCCCAAATTTATTTCAGCTCTACGTATAAGCCCAAACCCCCACAACCCACTACGCCGATTTTTTAAAAAACCTTGAATCACCATTTAATTACACATTTGCAGGTTCAGGTTTAAAAATAAAATTGTAATTAGACGCAGAGGCGTAGCAAGGGGGGGGGGCGTGGGTGCGGACCGCACCGGGTGTCACTATTTAGGGGGGGGGGGGGGGGGGTAACACAAAGGCAAAAAATAGCAAAATATATAGAGGAAAACTTGAGGGCGGGGGGGGGGGGGTGCAAATCGAAAGTTTGAGGGGGGGGGGTGCAAATCGAAAGTTTGAGGAGGGGGGATGCAAATCGAAAATTTAAAAGTTTATCCCCGGGAAGGGTCGCAATGCCTCTGGGGGGGGGGGGGGGGGTGACACCATTTAGTGCCGCACCAGGTGATACCCGACCTCGCTACGCCACTGATTAGACATTTTGTATTATATCATGTAAGAAAGAAGTATTATACCATGTAAGAAAGAAGTATTACTATTGTAAATCTGTACAACTCCTCAAAAGCCGATGATGAAAACTGTAATACTAAAGTTAGGATGGCGAGGCACACAGACGCTGTAAAGTCTGAGGCAAAAAAAGAAGAGAGAAAATATAATAATAAACTTACATGCTAGGCAGAGGCCAATCTGAAAAAAAGAAAGAGTAGGCTTAACGAAACTCACACAAATGTTGGTAAAATAATAAGCAAGTGTATAGAAGACAAATGTAGTTTAACCACTATTTTGTGAAATCGATGAACATTTCTACTTATATTGTCAATAGTACAAGCTACAAGAACACTCATGTACAATACAATGTCAGAAAAATAGAATGTAAATATTTTATGAATGTTTAAAAATAATATTTTGCACTATTTTATTTATTGGAATGAGATTTATAAATTCATTTTTCACGAGAACACACTGATTTTGTCCTCTATACACTGATGTATTCTTTTTTAAGGGAATTTTAGTGTTATAGAGAGCTAAATTCATATCGCTTATATGAAAACTGTAGGAGCTTTAATAACTTTGCAGCTCTTTAAAAACTTAAGTCAGCGCCTTAGTAACATTTTAAGTCAATGTTACATTAATAAAAAAATTGATAGCTAATATCCGAGTCGAACTTCAACAGCTACTTCAAGTATCTAGATCTAGGTTAAGATTAAAGTCTTGTGAGTTAGGGCTAGGTTAGCGAAGTGAAACAGGATAGTTCTTGCCAATATTGACGATTTAGGAGAAACTTAGTTCTTGAAAATTTATAGTAAAGAATAAAAAATTTTAAAAAGTTAAAGAGTACCTCTAGTAGCACCATCAGAGCCAGATATTTGAATACCATTTTTGAGAATTCGCTACGGCAAATATAAAAACCGAGTTTCTGCAATTCCAAGTTTGGCTTGTTTCAATTATTTGCGGTTTTCTTTTTCAACTATATTTTCTAGATAACGGAACGGGTTTATATAGTGAAAATTTTGGATGAAAATTTGCCCCATTATTTTGATTAGGGTTCTTAAGTCAAATCAAAACACCAACAACGCCCGTGATTGACCTCATCACGTGACCTCATCACGTGACTCGACCATGGACCACAAATCGTTGTTCATGAAATCTCTTGCCCCAAAATGTTATTATTTTCTGTTTGCTTAATAAATGGCACGAGACCAATCACGAGTGTGCACGTGCACCGTAATCAATCATTCAATGTCAGGACTGTCACGGGTTTGTGCCGGTTAGGATTAGCGTTGGGCGTGATGCGGGTGGTGGTGGACGAAATAAGCAGGGTCGATCAATGCCCACGTGACTCAACAAAGTCGGGCACTTTTGTTGCACGTTTTGTTGTTCAATACGCATCTTAAACAGCCAAGTTAAGTCTATCATCCGATAACCACGTGATTCCCGTCAACAACAATAAAACATGGTAGTTTATCTCAGTTATAGTGAGTTCGGTGTATTATGAGAGTACCTGAGTTTGTACTTATTATTCTAAATGTTTAGGTCTGAGGTCATAGTGTCTGTCAAGTGTGAATGGGTATCGTTTGTGCTCTAAGTTTGTAACTCAATTCTGTTACATTTTTAAATGGAGCGATTTTTTTTTCTTAACATTTATTGATAAATACATCTCCGACAAAAACGCAAGAAAATCTCATTTTAAGATAGTAAAGTACCCCTTCGAAACTGACGGTCGTGTTGACCTGTTTCTGTAACCTTGGCCTAAGAAATGATAGTGTGGTCAGCACTATACCCAGCCGCCTTTACTTTCCCCAACGTGAGTTAGATACCTATCAGAGCAGGGAGCACTCAGGGACGTTCTATGGACACGAACCCAGATTCGAGCTCGAGCCTTCGGCTTGGCAGTCGTATGCTCTACCATCCGATTACAACGTTACCCGCTTTCAATATAAAACTATATTTGTTCATTTAAGCGACCAGAGTTTCCATAAAAAATCAAAAGAAAGAAAATAAATTGTTTTGTTTTTACAGTTTCAGCTAGGTTTTTTTTTTTTTTTTTTACTGTAGCAAATATGGTCGTCTTCTAGTATCGTTGTCATTTTTGAAAGTTTGTCAAAGCTACAAAGCTACAAATCTTCAATAAAACATTTTTTTTTTTTTACCATTATGCCAGTCTCCTGTCCCCCCCTCCCCCACCCCCATCAATAAAGCAATAAATCAATAATCAAACGCTGAAACCAAGTACCGAAGTTTCTTCTTCTTTCTTCTTAATTGTAATGTTGGACGGTATTTTTCCATAGCCTTTGTCCAACCAAGTGCAAACTACAAGAAGAATTGCTGTCCCCAGCTATCGAGCTTCATTCGCCCTGGTGCTTGTACGTGAGAGCTTTCCCTGAACTTTACCGGCTCGACCACGCCGATGCCATTAAAACCACAAAAATATAAACCACAAATATATTTTGCAGCTTCCAAAGAACGCCACTAAAACAATGTCCTACTTGGGTGTGGCCCCCTATAATAAAGCAATGTCCTACTTGGGTGTGGCGCCCTGTAATAAAGCAATTACTCGAAACTCTTGGAGCTAGGTAAACTCCCCTCATTTTCCCCCCAAACGATTTGTTTGATTGCTCGCGTTTTCCTGTACAGATAATTGCTGATAATTAGTACAGCTGTGTTGCTGGGTGCAGTCCTCGCGCTAATTTACATATTGGAGTTGATTCACACTATAAAGTGTGCGTCCATAAACGACGTCGCATTTTTAGAACCCTATACACCTAGCGTCGCACATGGTCACAAAAAACTATAACCCCTACTTAAAAATAACACGACTCCTTAAAACATTTTTTAAAAGCGATTTACTTCTGAATTATTAACTGATGTCAGTCAACATTGAGTTTAACTAAGATGATACTTTGATTTACAATTAACAAATAATACTCTTAAAAATGAGAAACAGCGGCTAAAATTCAGTTTCAAACGTTATTGTTCAAAATGCTAAATTCTGTCGTCATACTTTCTGAAACCCCCACCTCTCCCCCGTCGTTCATCATCGTCGCTTTTCCTTTTCTTTCCTTGATGAACTTGGTCCTAGGACCTTTGACCACAGGTGCTTTGACCATAGGGGGTTTGACCATAGGGGGTTTGACCATAGGGGGTTTGACCATAGGGGGTTTGACCATAGGGGGTTTGACCACAGCGGAGCTTTGACCATAGGGGTTTTGACCATAGGGGGTTTGACCACAGCGGGGCTTTGACCATAGCGGTGCTTTGACCATAGGGGGTTTGACCATAGGGGGTTTGACCATAGGGGGTTTAACCACATGTGTTTTCTCAGCAGAGGGTCTTTGATCACAGGTGGTCTATCAACTGGTGTTTGATCACAAGCGCTGTGTCCGGCTTTGATCATAGGTGTTTTGTCCACATAGGGTCTTTGATCTCAGGTGGTTTGTCCAATGCTGTCCATATATGGTAAGGATTTATTTTAAAAGTTGCTAAATTATATTTTAAATTTCGGTCAAACAGATGTACTGACATATTTGCGTGCTATAGCACATCTGTCATTTAGTTAACCATTTTATGTATTACATCTTTGACTATATTGTTGGCAAGTTTTGTATCATTTTGTATCTTTTATATATGCTATGTATTTTCAAGTACTTCTACATTATTTATTTGTGAAACTTGTTATATGTCGCATTATTTGTGTTTCATTTATATTTAAAATAAATCTATGAGGCCTAGCACCAGCCTTTATGTGGAGACTAAAATATAGTTCTTGGCTTTTTTTTAAATACATGTTAATTTCTATTAACGTACTCTCAGGAAACATGTATAAAATCGTGTTAATTGTATCACACCTATGATCAAAGCTGGACACAGTGCTTGTGATCAAACACCAGTTGATAGACCACCTGTGATCAAAGACCCTCTGCTGAGAAAACACATGTGGTCAAACCCCCTATGGTCAAACCCCCTATGATCAAACCCCCTATGGTCAAAGCACCGCTATGGTCAAAGCCCCGATGTGGTCAAACCACCTATGGTCAAAGCCCCTATGGTCAAAGCTCCGCTGTGGTCAAACCCCCTATGGTCAAACCCCCTATGGTCAAAGCACCTGTGGTCAAATGTCCGCGCACCATGAACTTATAGTCTCTGTCATAACATTCCAATCCCCACGGTCTCCTGTCACTCTTTTTATCTGTTCCCAATTCCTTCCTATCTGTTCCCAATTCCTTTCTATCTGTTCCCAATTCCTTTCTATCTGTCCCCAATTCCTTCCTATCTGTTCCCAATTCCTTCCTATCTGTTCCCAATTCCTTTCTATCTGTTCCCAATTCCTTTCTATCTGTCCCCAATTCCTTCCTATCCGTTCGGCCTTCTCCAGCACGCAATGTAACCATGTCTTTCTGGGTCGCCCCCTGTATCGTTAACCCTGGGGTTCCACTCTAGGGCTTGCCTGGCTCTATAGAGCTGGTAAGTAGGTCAGCAACCAGTTCTGTGGCTCATGCAGGTTTTATTGAGCCGTAGAACTGGTTGGTGACCTACTTACCAGCCCTATTGCCAGCATCTTTCACACGCGTGTGCCCCATTCATCTCCATTTACAATCCATCATTTGCTTTCTGTTGTTTTTTTTATCAATACACCTCCCATAGTTTCTCTTTTTCTACCTTGTGTTGCCATTTTATTTTTAAAATACCTCAAATACAAATTTACATTCTTAAATCAGACCAATAATCCAGCAAAAGTATCTACATATTTTCTTTCGCCACAGTATCCCCTTCATCACTCCGCGTTTAACCCCATTAAACTCTAGCTATTGGTTGAATGGCAGAGGGTTTGACAGCACGCCCGAAGGTCTCGAGTTCGGATCTCAGTTCGGACTCAAGTCTGCAGGACGTACCTGAGTCCACCCAGCTCTAATGGGTACCTGACTCACGTTAGGGAAACAAAGGCGGCTGGGCACAGTGCTGACAACAGTATCCCTTCAAATGCCGAGGTCACTGAAACAGATGAACTCTACTTCATCTTCCCCATGTGTCTAAGACACGAAAGTGAAAAAAATGATAATTTATTAATTAGACTAAACTGAAAGCCTTATGTCGTCAGCGTATTTTTCAATTATGATAATCATTTTTTAAGACATGCCCTCAATGGTACCTGACAGTGCTGCTCTCAGTAGTCCACCCTCTGGTTGTAACTCAACAGGTGAGGAGTACCCCACAATTTGAGAACCGCTCCAGCTTCAAACGAAGCTATCGCTAAATCCCATCCCTGTCGCATATTAAAGTACACCCCGCTACAAGACGCCAAAACATTCCATGACGAACCCTCGCAACGTGACATTATGTAACAGTTCCCTCCGAATTTGCATATCCATGAGCTGTGCGCACACCGATATTATTATTTTTAGCACTAATGACCTATTATGACAAGTTACATCACACGTCGAGTCACGTGGCTGTGGTTATGTAACGTGACGGTTTAAGTTAATGAGAGGATAATCAATTCAAGAAAAGTGTTGAACGTTGCAGGAAACGTGAGTTAAGTCTCCACGTTCATCTAGACTCGTATCGTCCAGCAGTATATCCATAAGGAGGGGGGAGGGGGCTAACCAGGCAGCAGCATAGGGCCCTCAGTGTTTTTGGCGCCCCAAACTCGTTAATATAATTAAGTTTATTTAAAAATAATTTTATTAATGTATATTATAAGCAGCAGGCCTAATATTATATCAACAATTTTTATTACAGGCGTGTGAAACAAACAGGTAGTTTTGCTTATTTTATCGTTTCATAAGGATCCATTAATTGTAAATAGTGAGTGCCATTATAGACAAGAAAATGAATAAAAAAGGAGCTGATCAGTGCCTTTGAACTCCGTAGAATAAATTCAATACTTTCTGTCTACACACCTTAGATGTGATGAAATATCTACTGGATTCTTCGTGTGTATACATGTATGTATGCACAGCCCTCCCCCTCCAAACCAAGTCTACCAGCTAAACCCCCCCTTCTCCACAAAACAAAATAAAACTTTTATACAAAGAGTATATTAAGCCACCCCTTCACACGAAACTGTGAGAAAATAGAATTAAAAACAGAATACCGAAAAACGATAAACAATAATCAGATTGTTAATTAAAGAGACAAAAAAATGTCTGATTTATGTGTCTAATTTTAGAAGTGTATATAGATATATTTCATATCTGACTAAGTTTCCAGATCTGGTTAAAATGCTGATTCTGGATAAAAATCCATTTTCACTGTGTTGCAGTTAATTTTTTCGTTACCGGATAAATTTGAGGTAGAGGTGTTTGGTATAGAAAAACATAACACTATCAACTTAGCGCCAGTTGTATTTCTTCTTCAACAGGACAGTTATCTAGAAATAAAGTCAGTTATTTTCTCCCTTTTTGTTTAGTGCATTACATTAAAGATTATTTAAACATTTTTATGTATTTTAAAAAAAAAAAATTTTGGCACGCTTTAAAAGCTCATAGTTCAAATATTGGATAGATTATAATTAGTCTTTAAGGTTATGCAATAAAAAGTAATGCTCTTTGTGTTGATATTATGCAGAGTTAAGATATTGGCCATTGTAATAAAATAGACAGCTACTACAAAGTTTCAGAGTTCATGTGACAAAACTGTAGCAGGGCCCTAAGAATGTTCAGGGGTGAGAGAATATTCAGAAAAGAGCCCCACACAAGCTTAATCCACCTTTGTATCTATGCTCATGACAGGTCCAACCAGTGAGGTGAAATTACTACAGTATTTGTGATAATGGGACAGAGTGGTCCAATGACAGAGCTTATGACTGATAACACAAATGTCTCTGGTTCAAGTCCATAGGATGTCCCTGAATACACCTAGCTCTGATGGATACCTGACACATCTGCATCTCAGGGCAAAAATTGAGTAAAGCTTGATGTATTGTAAACAATCAAAAGTATGTGAAACTGGTGTGCTTATATTTAATAAAAAAAATGTAGCTGGTAAGGAACTGTGCATTTAAAAAAAAAACAAGAACTAATTTAAATATTAGCTCTCATTCTAATATTCTTCAAAATGTAACATGACATATTAAAATAGATACACTGTAATTTGAGGTTCAATCTCTAACCTTACAATAGTTAGTTCAGTTTTTTTATTGAGAATTTATATAATATAGCTTTTTGATGGAAGTGTTTGCAGGTTAATTGATTGTTATTGACTCAATAAATATGAAGATATTTTTTGTTATAATATATGTCTATTATTTTATTCTACTTCTTGATTCTTAGCAACAAGTCTCAGAGAAGCTAAGGGAAGTAACAAAGTAAAATCGAATTCCATATCCTACAGGATAGTGTATTTAGTCAAAAGGAGAATAGGTTTGCAAGTATATAATTATAATCTAACTCAAATTAATAATAAAAATAACCAATAAACACAACAACAAAAAAAAAGTTTTAAATCACACCCCAAAACAACAAAACAGGACACTAGCATGATGCTTCAATTGTTTTGTTTTTATTACAAACCGAATGGCAAACATCAAGCCACTTAGAAAATCTTCAACACCACCAATCCATGAGTCTGTTTACCTAATAACATTGTATCATAGCAAATATATACAATAGATGTGGCTACTCTATCACCCAGGAGTGATAAATATAAAACATTTCTTCAACTCAACCATTTATTCTTTTGTCACAGTACTTAAATATTTTCTTTTTCTATCTATCCATTTTTTCTACCTATCCAAAAAAATAAAAAAAAAAGTAAAAAAATCAACAACCACACGAGAAAAAATGTAATAAAACTCCTGATTACTGGCACCTTCTACATTTTTAACCAAGCTGTTTCCTTATTCCAGGGGTGTCAATTAAGACCTGAAAAAGATTTTTAAAATATTGTTCATAATCTGCAAAAAACAAAACACTACAGTTCAACTTTGTCTTTATATTTAAGTACTTTAAGGAGAAGGGGGTCAAAGAAAATGTAACAATTATAAATGTAAACATCATAAAAAGGATTAAAATAGTGTTAAACCTCACCATATCGAACTTTGCATTCTTTGAGGGCTTCATTAAATCCAGCGCAGAGACTAATATCTGGCTGAGTCTGTGTACAATCAAGGAACTGTTGTAGCTGATACTGGCAGGGGTTGGAGGACTGGTTGTAGTTGTACGCTGGTTGTGGGGCTGGTGCTGCAGGGGCTGGGGCTGGAGCGACTTCCTGGCTGTGGCCACCACCACCACCAGTGAGGGCAGCACCAACAACATGTCCCTGAAGACAACAGAGCATTGGATCACATCATGTACCAGTGTAAGATAAAAAACATTACATTAAATAATGTTGTAAACTTCTACTGTCTGGCCATTAAACATTCTGTACAGATCAGTCACATAAAACGTGAAAAAGACATTATTAATATGTATCAATTTATGTTACTATAAAAAATATAAACAAACACAATTTACAGGGAAATACGTTAATCATATTTCTTATTGTCTGTTTACATTAATTAAATGAAAAAAATAGAAGATTTATTAAACACTAATGACAGAACAGTTTAAAAAAATGTCAATTGCTTTTGCAATTATAGTTTCCAACTTGAGATGTCTACACAATCTTTCTATCATAGGAAATAAAGTTTGAGAACAAAGAATTACACCAATAAGTAAAATGCCTGGGAAATGTTATACAGGAAAAGGATAACAGTAAAAGCTTGACATATTTGATCAAATCAGTCATTAGATAATCAAGAAAGTTACATAAATATAAACACCTAGCCTATTGTTTTGTTTATTACATATCTAGCATAATGTCTTACCACAGCTGAGCCAACTGCAACTCCTCCTGCTGTTGCAGCCATCTGTGCAAATAGACCTGGCTGTCTAGGCTGGGCTGCTAGGGGTGCAGGAGCAGCTGGGGGAGGGTGTGCTGGCACAGGGGCTGGGGCGTGCCTTGGGGGTGCAGCTGGAGCTGGCCTGATGAGAGAAGTTAGGTGTTCAAAAAACTGTATGCTTGCATTAATAATGATCATTTTGAATGAAATGTAATGAAACTATGTAAAGGTGGCCTGGCAAAAGGTATAGCAATTATTTGCTAGAAATATCTAGGGTTGGTAAACTGATGAGATGACTTTTATTACTTTTAAAAAAGTCTATCAACATTTGACATACAAAATTAATACTAAACTAAAGAGACAAGAAAGATTCGGGATATTTTTATTATATTTTAAAAATGATAAATGCTGAAATCTAAGACTTTCTATGTAGAAGAATGAATCTAAATTCTAAATAACTAGGCCTAACTCATAGGCGTCAATTTTTTCAGACTCTCCCCCCCTCGTGTGGACGTCATAAATGGATGACCCCTAATTAATAACTAGGCCTATAGATAGATCTAGTAATTTAAGTTTAACACAATAGGCCTAACAGAAATCGAACTAGATTTAAAAATTAAAGGAAACTAACAAATTAGGCCTTAGGCCTACTTATTAGACTCTAGTAGTAGGCCTAACAAAAACTTAAACATATAGTATAGGCCCCCTACATGGAAAATTTCTCACTGTTCAGTGTCTCATTATGACCATGAATTGAATGACATAATTCTTCTAGACTAGATCTAGAATCTAGATCTAGAATAAATCTAGACTAGATCTAGACCTAGAATCTAGATCTATCTCTTCTAGAGCTAGATCTAAAATCTATCTCACTTAATTCAATGCTAAACGAGGTGAATGATCAATGTCAATGAATGATTGATCAGACTTAAATTTATGTTTCATACTCATAATTAATTATTATTAAATCATAATCAATAGACAATAGGCCTAATCATTGAAAATTGATCTGACGCAACTTGAACTTGGTGAAGTTTCACTTTGACGCGTGAAAGATAAAGTGGCTTTCGTTCTTAGAAAATAAATTGACACAATTATTGTATTTCTAGTTACGTTTAATTAGCTGTATGATGATACAATAAATAACGAATACGAATTAATTACCTTCTCATTCCCGATGATCTTGATCCTCGTGGCATTTTCTCTGTCTAGTTTGTTGTCAGTTATCCGACCTTCGTTCTCAGGTGTTTATCCTTATGATGTCATTTCCGTATCCTGCTAAGCCTATATAAAAACTAGGCCTAGACCCTAAAAGTTCTGGAAATTTATAGAATGTCATAAACGATGACTTTGCCAAAAATAAATACTAAATAGCCATAGACTATGCAGTAATCGTCAATCTTGTTTTTAAAATAGACCATCATTTATTGACGATCCCCGAATTCCAGATTATCTATAGGCCGTATTTCAATCTCAAGATATTAATAAAATTAGGCATTAAAATGTATGAGGAAATTAGGCTAAGACGTAATAGATCTAGATCTAGATCTAGAACTATCTGGAAATCAAGATACAACTTACAAGCTGACGCAAAATATACAATGATGTAGCAAAAAAAAAAACGAAAGAGAGAGAGAGAGAAGGAAAAATAATAATAATTTAAAAAAAAAATCCTTACAACAATCTTTTATTAAATATATTAAAAAGAAGAAATTAAATTTATTTCTTTAAATATAATGATGCATCAACGTATTTATAGTTAAACTATATAATTATGTCTTAATTACTAAAAAGAGTGCTGTGGCTGTGACTAAACTAGGGACTGTCATCATTTGGGGGGGGGGGGGGGGACATTCTACAACCCTCCCCCTCCCTTTACACCTTTTTTTTTCTCCATGAGTGGTTGTAGCCAGGCTTAAACCTAAGGCTCTTTCTATTTCATTCGAGGGGCGGTAGACTTTTTTTTTGGGGGGGGGGAGGGGTGGTAGGAGGGGTATGGGGTGGTGCTCCTCCCGAAGAGATGCCTGGGAGAAACTCTGTAGTCTGTAGATAATAGAAGGAGAATATGGCGGAAGGAATCAATTTTAAGGGAGATAACTCATTTAAATAACAAAAACAGAAAGCTAACATGATGAAAATAGGAAAAGAAAGAAAACTCGTGATATAAATAGTTTTGATTGTATTATACTGAATTAGCTCTCTTAGCTGTGTAACTAGATTCGATAAACTTAGTCAGGACTAAGACTAAAAATAATTTTAAATATGTGATTATTATGTGAATTCCAGGAGTTATTTAAAAATCTTATTAACTTAGTGGTTCCAAATTCGTCGTATTTCGTATTAGATAAATATGAATTGTAAAAGCAATGTGCCAAAGTCAGTTTCTTCCAGGCATCTCTTCGCCCCCCCCCCCCCTTCCCTCCGAACGAAATATAAATTATATAGAAATAGAAAATATATACTTTTAAATTTAAGCCTTTAACCTTATACTTAATACTTCCATAACTTTAAAACTTAGGATAAGATCTAGATTTAGATCTAGATCTATGTAGTATATGTAATGTAGTGATATTGTAGTGTAAATGTAGTATAGGCCTGTGTATTTATAGTAGATCAATTTTGTAGCAGAGATCTATGTCTATAGTCTATATTGTAAGCCGCTTAAAAAACGAATACACCTAATATGTAATAGACCTAAAACATAAGCTTTTCATTTAAAGTTTATTTTGCAATAAATGAAAGTAAAATGAATAGGCCTAAAGAAAAATGTTTCTTAAAAATCTTAGCGCGCTGCTGATACAGAAAATAAGTTAAGTAGGAGGAGCATAATTGAGTAATATTATTAATACGCACACGTGATTCAATTTTATGAACAGTAACAGAGTAAGGCCGTATATATTTTTTGATGTATTGTTTCATTCAACTTTAAATGGAATCTAAGTACTAAAAATGCACATGTTTAAGTTCTGTTTGTCGTAGCAGGTTTCTTTAGGTACTACTTTTAGCATCGGACTCAAGTTCTGCATTGAAAGGAAGCAGGAAATCGCCATTTTGTAGAACATAACATAAACAAAGCATAAAAGGCAGGCGATTAACTCAAGGATTTATCTCTGTATTTAGGCTATTTAACAATGCTAGTCATCAATTTAGTTTAGATCTAACTATCTTTAAGGTATTTCTTTTATATTCTTACTTATTTTATGCATAAGTAACAATTTTATTTTGAAAACAAACGGTCCCTCGACTGCAAGTGCAGGAAGTGTTAGTGTAGCAAGCAACCAGTAACTAACTAAAAAATCCTGAGAACTAAGACAAGACGACCTAAGAAATAAATTTATCAGCTAGAGAATCTAGATCTAGTCTATCTAGAATCAAGATCTAGTCTATCTAGAATCAAGATATCTAGATCTAATCATTTCTGGTATTATTGACATTTTAAAAATTTAGGCCGCCCTAGGGCTAGGGCCTAGGGCATCATGAATCTAGCTGCATTCTAGCTAGACTTAGGACTTAGACCCCTACCTAGATTTAGATTAAAATAGATTAGTTAGATCTAGCTAATCTAGATCTAGTATTACTTATCTAGGGCAATCTAGGGATTCATCTACAACAAGTCTACTAGAATCTAATCTAGCAGCTTAAAAAGTAAAGGAGCCCCCTCCCTCCCTCAGTCATTTGCAATTGTCTAATAATAAAAAAGATTTAGGCCTAACAACCAAAGATTTTTTTATTACCTTTCCCCTGCATCGAATCTAATAATTACTAATAAAATATCACTACATGCACTTTTGTGACAGGTATAAAAGTGCATGACGTCATTTTAAAGTAATGAGTGATTTATAAATGACTCTGTTAATGGTAGAGTAACTTGTAAGGCATATAAATCAATATGCCTCTTAAAGTCTTAAAGTTTTAGGGTTATTTTGTAGAATAACATAGGAGACAGTGCTTTAGAGACTGTAGGAGCATAGAATAGTGGAAGTTTATTTAGTATAGCTGATGATTACTAAAATTAATTTAGTTATCCTTAAAACAATTTAATAATCTATCAACTTGTTTTATTGCAATGCATGAAAATCGTCCACTTGACTGAAGATATTCTAGCTTTGTTTAAAGATAAATTCATAAAGTTAAAGCCCCATTTCATTATATATCAAATTAAAGTGGAATAAATTATCTCTATTGTTAGTTGTTATGATAGGATTTTACGTAGTTATACTTACTAACATGTATAATTTACATTGTATGTTAGTTTTGTATGTATATGATAAAGGGCTATTTTAATTCTGCACGTTTTTATATATTTTTTCAAGTTATAAGATCATTGAGTAGAAACTGTCTTGTCCATTTTCTTTAAAATAATACTCAATGTTTACAGCCACCCATTTTGAGGGACTAGTTGACACGGAACACATTTTATTAAATTAAAATTAGCAGAGAATAAAACTGCATGTTATTGCTGTTATTACTGCATATGTTATTGCTATTACTGCTGCATATGTGATTGCTATATTAAAAGACAAATGCCAAGAATATTCACCTCTAGACATTAAAAAAAAAAAAGTAAAAGCCAGAAGAAATATATTTTACAAAACTAGACACAGATATATTGCTGTTCTTCAGACTTAAATCTACTAATTATGTTGAATACACCATCAGACTTCTACCCCCCCCCCCTCCCCCCAAACTCATCTTACATTGTTAATGATAACTAGTTCTGAAATGAAATTGATTTTCAGCAAATATCATTTTATATAAAAAAATGTTATGCAATCTTGTCTATGTGTGTGTGTCTGTGAACACGATAATTTGAGTACTGTTAGACAAATTTTCACATTTAAGTAAAACATCTAATTCTCTGCCTTCTTTCAAATTTTGAGTAATTTCCGGTGACAGGAAGTAGTACTTTACATATATTTGAAAAACTCATATGAATTTATAAAGTACTGTTGCGCGCTATTATACTCACATTGTTTTGCTGTTCACTTGTGCGCAATTCTTTTTTCTACAAGATTTTTTTCTATTTTAAAAAGATTATATGATTAAAAATCATGTCTATAATATCTCGAGTTGCGATTCCCTTTTGAGAAAGTTAAGGCGAGATTACTCCCGCTTTATTTTATTTAACGGTTTCTCGGTTGTTTTTTTAAAATGAAAAATAAAAATAATGACTTGTAGTTTAGACAGCATTCTCGTCTTTTTTTTTTCTAATAACAATGGAAATTTTCTAGCCTATATTATTTGAACTGATCTAATTAATGGATAATAATCAGACCTATTTTCCATTTGGGCTTTTGCCAAAATGTCCTGTTAAAGCAAACCATTTACAGGAAGTAACTGCTCTATTTTGAACAATTACAACACAAATAATAATAAACTGTGTCAGAGTATTTTATTTTTGTATCTCTGACACACTGATAACCCATAATTAACGATGACATGTTGTTTTTTTTTAGCATGACAGTGATAGTGACCAACTTTGCATCACATTAATTTTAAAACCCATACATTTGGCAAACGTATTGCTTGGTGATAACCCACTTTTATCAACAATTTTATTAAACTAAGGCAGGTCACTCTGGGTTGTTTTGCCACTTGCTAGTGTGTGTGTAAATCCAATACATTAATAGCTGTTTGTTCAGCTGGTGACAAATAATAGCTATTATAATCCATGTTTATCATAAATCTTGAGGCATGTCATTCAATATATTTATTTCTAACATCAATTTTAATATTTGTTTTGTAGATAGTTTGTTTAACAAATAACATACTCATTTGTCATCTCCTTTTCCTAGTTGAGCCAACATGAACTTGTTGGACCAGCTATCAAATATTTTTTACTTCATTTGTTGAGCTGTCTAACTTAGCGTTTGTGTGTCTTTGTTTATATTTGAAACATTGACAGCAGATAATAGGCCTAGCTTTTTTGCATTCATATTCTGAGCAGCCGCCTCCCCCCCCCCCACCTTCCCCCCTACATTGATAACCCACCTTTCTTGTGGTGTAATGAGTCTCTTTATTTAAGCAACACAAGTATTTGTGAAAAATTAAAATAGAGCTATAAAACTTATGCTTGTATGATGTATACCTTGTGTTTGTAGGATGAAGAACCGGGGCTGTTGGTTGTGTTCAAGTGTTGATATTGTTGGCTGGTTCACAAGACATGGATAAACCTGAACATACTGACAGTGCTGAAAGACGTCTATAAGTAGCCTGTGCTCACTTAGCCCCAATACCTCGCAAGGTTTTATTTGTTTTATCGTGAGGTAAGATCACACTTTTTTTTCTATTTTAAAGCTGGTCCATTGTCTTCTCATAACTGCTTCTACTACTTTACTTTCTCATTATAAGAAACAGTTTCTCAAAATAAGTTGTTTAGATAATGCAGCTAGTTAGTTTGGGGTATTTAACTTCTTCTTAGATTCTTTTAAAATAGACCACAACAGATATCACTTAGTCCAGAAATTTACATTGATGAAACCTTTTAATTTTTTTATTAAAATAAGACCTTTACACATGTGATGGAAATGCAACCTTTAAATTTCTGGATGTAATTGTAAATAATAACTTTCAAGTTTTGATGTGCCAAATTATATGTGTTTAGCAGACTTTTACGAATAGGATATTTCACTGATTGGCTCAACTTCATGATAAACATTAATCTACCTCTGCTTCAGGCCCATAGGTTGTGAGATAAGGTCTGCATTGATTCTATGACCTTATTACATATTGTATGTAAACAAACTGAGTAGGTCACTTGCATGTGCTTAAGAGCTCTCTTGTAACAGAGAAGTAGTTTTGTACAAATTGATTTTTCTGATGTATCCATCTATTCACCTGCTACCAATCTTTAGATAGTCCATCATTTTATTAAAGTGTACTTTTTATTTCATTTAAGAAACAAAAAAAACTCTTTTAAAAAAAAAAGTACAAGTTGATTTGTTGTACTTGTTTACTTTAATTTTCTTATTGTGAACAAGTTGCAATGTTCTGCATATATGGTCCCCAAAAACTTGAAGCCTAACCTTGTTCATTTGTCTTGGGAAAAGCTGACATGTCCTCTATGTAACAGAACATCAGTTCACTTGAATTGAATTCTGTCAGATCCTTCTTATAAAAAACACATTTGCTGTTTTTCCATATCCAATTATCTAGTTCACAAATTAAACAAGATTATGGTAATTATTTTTCTACATCTTAGTTTCATTCAAATTTAATGCTGTCTGGTTAATTTGAACTTTTGCAACAATTCTCCTCCCCTAAGGTAGGTCTAGATTGCACTATCAAAAAATCCTATTGCACTGTTTTCCTTTGTGTTTGAGCCACTTTGGGCCTTAACACAAAAATGAAAAAAAAACATTTTAATTTAGTGGAAATGTATGTTATTGTTGTTAGTGTTTTTAAAACAGCTACATTAAACAAACACAAATTAAATTATAAAATTTCAAAGCATGTTGTAAAAAAAAAATGTCTATATCAATTATTCACCAGCTCAATTATTCTTCACAAGCACATGTTTATTTAAACCATCATTGCTATCTTGCTGGTGTTGACATGTAATTTTTTATTTAAAGTGATACCCTGGCAGATTCTGGAGATAAAATGGTGTAACACTAACTTGTTGTGAGTACTTGTATAGTATACATGTCGCGGTGTGCTACTAAGAAGTTGCGATGAATATTCAAATATTCCTTCATGGTTAGACAAACAGACATGTTTCTGCAAGACTTAGATTTTCTGTGTGCACCTTTCTTTGTGAAACATGAACTCTACTTCACCTGCCCAATGGATCGCTAGGTATAAAGAGGATTCTTTACTCTACCTTCTTGTGTATCGTGAAGTTTCAGTAAATATTCTTCCAATGCCGACTAAACTACAATCAATACACAAATCAAACTAAAGCTGTCGTACATTGATTAAGTTGATCTACCTTTTTATTGGTGGATAAGCAATCCGGCGCCGGATGCGCGCTACAGAAAACAAAGAGCTCAACATTTGGATTTCGGCTCTTTGTCCATGTCGCCCCAAGTTGCACTGTGTCGTTCTTTGTCGCTAATCGTTACACACCTGACACTTCTGTTAGCGTGATTTTTTTTTTAATATTCCGTCTTAACCGCGATTGTTGCTGTACTACTTACTGTTAAAATTGGGTCAGATTAATCCGTGTCAGCCCGCCGTCTATTTATAGCCGAGCACATGGGGAGGATTTTGAGTTCATAACCTTTCCGTGCCCGCGCAGTTCGGTCATGTCAGTTCTATGAGGGTTGGATGTGCCATTCTTTGTCAGGTAACTTGCAGCAATGTTCTATTTTGTTATGGGCGGCTTGCGCGTGATAGGTTCACAGCTTTAGAACTGAATCGTGTTGGTCAAGACGGCCGAGTATTGGCTCTACCCGATGTCCGTTCGACATTAGACTCCGCCGGGAATTAGGCGGGTTAGCGTGTTGGTGTTATTGTATTCTTAGGTTTAGTTTTATGATCAGAAATAATGGTTAGGGTTGTGGTAGTGTTTGGATAACGGATACGGATAGCAATGACATTAACAAGCCATATTTGGTTTACGGATAAAGTTAGCAATGACATTAACAAGCCATGTATGTATTAACTACCAGTACTTAATCTAACACCCCTTTTTAAAATAAAATTCCATTTTTTGTAACATTACAAGTCATGTATATACATATCTATCTAAACAATGAAGAAGAAATCTCTAACAGAATGTTTAAACACCACTAGGTGAAGGCGCGCGCCTGTCCGTCTTGCACGCGATATTAGTGAGCGAGTTGATCAGATAAAGTATGTTATTGATTTCTTTGCTGGCCTGGGTCACTCGAAGACTGCACGCGCCGTTTGACCTGTTGAGGATCTGCTATGTTCCATTAACCCTAGGTGGTCCCTTCGTGGGGTTTTCAGCGTGTGTCTGTCTTTTTGTTTTACCGTTTGTAAGCTGGGTATCGAAAAGGTTTGTACTGAGTCTCGTGGTCTAGGGCAGTCTATCAGACTGTAGCACACTGACCTTATTCCGTGTTAACTGACCAGGGGTGGCGTGGGGGTGTAAATATATTTAGTGTGCGGTAGTTATGTTTAATGGATAATTTAAAAAATAGATTAGTCTGTATCAGCGACTTTAATTAAAACCACGTCAGATTTCTGTCGTTTGGTGATATATTGTATCCATATGTACCCTATCTTTAATTGTAACTTGTATTTCTGTTAAAACGACGAGAAGCTAAACCTGCTCAAACGTCGTTATAACAATACAGTAGGTCATGGATGTTTTATTTTTCTTCTATGGTTAGTATCGTTGTGAGGGTCAGAGGTTAGGTGTAAGGTGCTGGTCCTAGAAAGGGATTGCTTAAAATACGCCGACGGCTTAAAATATAGCCGCCATTTTAAAAGACGACAAACATAATTTTATACACGTGATTTGTATTCATGATGTAAATAATGCCTTTACATCACGCGTGTGTTAGCGAATAGCTACCGTCGTTTTTGTTGTTGCCTTGTTGCTTAACTATTGCTCTGGCAAACGCTTCGTTATTTTGTTACGTTAAATTATTTATATTAGCTGAAAGCAACAACTTGAATGATTCTAAGTTAACAATAACAACCTGTGTAGTTGTTGTAGCTCTGAGAATGTACACTAGTGACATGGAGATCCACGCTGATTTCTTATTGTATTACATGTTGAAGTAATAGTAATAGTCAACTCAATACAAATATGGCGTGCTTATATCATTGCTAACCTTATCCGTAAAACAGATATGGCTTGCTGATGGCATTGCTAACCTTACCCGTAAACCAAACCCAAATCCTACTACAGACCTAACCCTTAATATATCTGATCATGAAACTAAACCTAAGAAAACAATGTTGCTAACAACCTATACGCCTAATCGTGAGTAGAAAAAACAAACAAGGAATACACAACAAAGCCGTAACTACCAGTTATTGCCTTATGTGGTTTGATGCTACTATTTCGCTATCATGTACACAGCTGTTTGTTTCTCTTTGTGTAAATGTCCACATCTTTTATTGCCGTTGATAATACGATTTGTGTCTATGTGACGGCCTTGCTTGGGCCCAAGAATCAATACTTCTCCTGTTCGCTCTTATTTTGTTTATTGACCAGTGGTTGAATAACTGGCACAAAGGGATATTTATGTCAATATAACAATCTCCCGTGTTCAACTTTTCAATGCTGGGGTGGGGGTTGGGAGGGTAGAACATGTCTGATTTCACGGTTGACTGCGTTTGGGTCTTTGTGCTCAAGTTTGGTCGTACTGTCTAGCTTGTGGGTACACGTTTTATCTGGGGTAGGGAACCTGCACATGTAGGTCATAAGCAAGACATCGGTCACAGAACATGTACATACATATAATAATAAACTAGACATCTACAAGCCAATCTGCTCACACATATTATAAACTGCCCATTGACATGCTATTCTACACACACATATCATAAACTAAATATCAACAAGCCAATCTGCACACACAGGTAATAAACCAGATGATGAAATAATACGGTGTCAACATTTGCGTTTACTGTTGTATAACGATAACATTTCTGTGTATAACGATGCTTAGGGTTAGGGTTATGATCTATCGGGTGCCAAACTTCTCCCCTAAGCGGATTGCTTAGACGGAATAAGTTAGTAATACATAGCGTCCAATCTACAGAATCTTTACATTTTTAAGTAATTTAGTTTTTACAACAGATGACTACATTCACAACTGGAATGGAATCCACTTATTGTTTCTAGTTTAAGAGCACACGCTAGAGGTGCCCCCAACTCTAGATTTAAATTTTAAATGTGCGCTATTTATTCTTCATAGAATTTTACACCTGATATGAAGGCATAGAAAAATGGAGAAACACCTAAAATAAATAATTATCATTAAAAAAGTTTTAAAAAAAAGTTTTCTGATTGAACTAAAAAGTAGAAAATAAATGCTATACATCACAATAATGATGAAAAACGTGGGGCGCCGTGATTTTCTTACAGTTTTTAATACTGTTGACTCTCTACAAGCTCCCTAATAAAACTCAATAGTATTATCTAATCAACAGTAATATAACTTTTACATCTTATATTAACAATTACCGATAAAAAACTTACTTCGGCGCCCCACGTTTTTCATTTTTTGTCATTATTGTGATGTATAGCCTTTATTTTCTACTTTTTAGTTCAATCAGAAAACGTGGGTTTTTTAAAACTTTTTTAATGATAATTATTTTCCACTTTTTAGTCTTTGTCTGTTTGTTTGCATTCAAATCTTGCTATCGATTTTATTTCTCGCATTCTCTTTTTTTTTGGGTAAACGAAGGCAACTCGTAAAAACACGTGCCATTTCCAATCGACGTTTCTTCTGTGTTGCCGTTTCTTTCACCATTTTGCCCTCGCGTGCAAACCATTCGACCATCAACATTCTACTCCCTGATCAGTCAGATTTGCATAGGTTTGTACACAAACACCGCGTGACCACTACTCAGCCAATCGCGTGCTCGCCAGAAGAGGGAAAGTACGGAACCTTGTTTTATCAAATTTTAATTACTAGGTTATGTCCCTTTTTTGTACAAATCAATAAGGGTCTAAAATGATCAATAAAATTTTTCCATTGATCAATTTAGTAATAATAATAATTGAATATTGTATTGTCATCGGAAACAAAGCTTCCCTGAAAATTTCAGCGCGCTAGCTAACTGGGAAGTGCCCGAAATTTCGATCGCAAGATTTGATTGGAAAAACAAACAAACAAATAAATAAACAAATAAACA
The DNA here is from genome assembly GCF_028476545.2 of Physella acuta. Classification (NCBI taxonomy): domain Eukaryota; kingdom Metazoa; phylum Mollusca; class Gastropoda; family Physidae; genus Physella; species Physella acuta. Next base: position 441,022 of record NW_026731642.1, read on the forward strand.
GACGCGAAAGCAAGTTAAAGAAAACGTGGGAAAATAATCTAAGCATCAACTGGTTACTGGACTTTTACATCACCATTCAAGGGGGCCCGCCGATAGTTTATTTCCTTATTTCGGGGTTAGGGGGGGGTGGGGTGCAACCGGGATTTGTGTTATTTATATAGAAGGGGTGATAATGGTACAATGACGTTTGTTGTTGAACATGTAAAAACATATATATTTTACTTTAATGTGTGCAATATAAACAGGAAAATGTAATGTGTTTCTTTAAATATATAACGTGCAATACAAACCACCATTTATCTATACTTAAAATAAAAGCGTGGGTTGCTGTAATCCTAATACATAAAAGCCCATGTGCGCACTTCTCTGTCACATATAGTCCGAGGCTATTAGATGAGAATCTTCAGCAGTATGTGTAGACAATAAAGATACGAACTTTGTTTCATGTTTAAATTCATGAAATTCTCGAGTTCTATTTTTGGCACGATGGCTTCCCCCTTTATTCTTTACAGGAAAAAGTTAACGTATTTCTTTTTAAAAATGTAATTAATAATCTTTTATTTCTGCAGCTTATTTTTTTATTATTGCATGTTATTAAAATGGTATTATTTTTATTAATTAAAAATTAATTAATGTTTAACTATATCAAATCATAGCATGAAATGAACGCAACGAGTGTGGAAAAGCGCGGAAACATTTGCATTTTATACAGCAATATGTAATTAATTAAAAAACCAAACAACAACAACGTGTTTTGCCATACAAGTCACGTTTCAAACAAGTCGGTTCGTAGAAGTGGGTGTAGATAAACGAGGAATCAAGAAAAAAAAAACGGGTACAATTAAGTTGTTCTGCGTGGATGGCTTTCGACAAAATCACCGTACACCCAGTATACTATGTATAGTTTTTTTTTTAAATGTCTGCTTTAGAAAAATACTAAAAATCAAAGTAGATTTGATTTCGTCTGTTGACATCCAAGAAGTCCGTAGTCACGACGTTTAGACATTTTGTATCAATTAGATTCTCTCCCTTCAATATGTGTAGCAAATTCACTGAAAAGTTGTGAACAAGCGCACCATTGCGCATCGACAGTGCTTCCGACGTTTAGACATCTTGTTCCAACTAGATTCTCTCCCATTATATGTGTAGCCTATTCACTGAATTGTTGTGTGCAAACACACCACTGCGCAGCGACACTGCATCCTAAATCGGAAATGCCCGATTTATCGGAGTTAAAAAAATATCGACTCTCGAGGTGTGTTGGTCAACAAAGAAACGACACACCGTGGAGAAACTCCGATCATTTCCATGCTAACACAAGCGCTGTCTCCCTCCATTGTGGGGGAATGAGAGGTGGGGAATGGTTAGATCACGTGACTGATCGATCTCCGTTATCGATTATAACCTGGGCCGGCCAGTCTACTTTCAACTATTTAAAAGCCAGCTCAAATGTGTCAGGCTCGAGTTGTTCGCGTTTGAAAACGGATTTACCCTCCTGCTCGAATGTAAATAAACACGCAGTGGTCTGCCCGTGTGGTTTATCTCCCCTCGCCTTTTTTTTCCTTTATCGGGACTTCCCATAAGCGAGACGAGGGGCAGATCGAGGTCAGAGACCGCAGCGGTTTATTTGTGTACAAACTTTCGGACTGCTAGCAACTACTGTGCTGAGCTATGAGATGGATTATTACATACTACAAGGTAAGGGTCGGACATTCGGTTCATAGCTGTGCAGTCCTTATGTAATGTGTACACTCTGGTTGTATTAGCTAGATTGTTATTAGCGAAGAATCAAGTTTATACCTGTTTTTAAAAACTTTGCAGTGTAATGTACTATGGCCTTGTTATACAACAACACATACCCTGAGCGGTGTCAGATATATAGATCTGTATGTATACAGTGTAAGATAAAGCAAACGTTAGGAGAGGGGTGGTTGTACATAATTGGTTTTTACATGAACTGTCCTGGCCGAGACACTGATTGAGTTGTGCTACTGTGGTTTTTTAGTGCTAGACCTGTAATCAATTGCTCTGTTACTAAATCATCAATGATGTACCACCAAATGAGTGACCGTACCACACGATAACACCGTACCATCGGATGACCTACGTACCAAAAACTAACAAACTGTACCACCCGATGGCAGATTGTACCAGTAATTGATCGACTGTACAACTTTATAATCAATTTTACTGTGCCTCCAGATGATAGACTTGCACCAAAAATCTACTCTTCGACATCTACAATTTACCACCAGATGACCGACTGTACCACCTCACTGTACCAGGAGATGACCGACTGTACCACCTCACTGTACCAGCATACGACCGACTGTACCACCTCACTGTACCAGCCTACGACCGACTGTACCACCACACTGTACCACCAGATACCGACTGAACCAGCAGATACGACTTTACCACCTGATGACCGACTGTACCCCAACCCACCAGATGACCGATTGTACCACCATACTGTACCACCAGATGACCGACTGAACCAGCAGATGACCGACTGTACCCCCACACTACCACCAGGTGACCGACTGTACCACCTCACTGTACCACTAGATCACCGACTGTACCACCTCACTGTACCACTAGATCACCGACTGTACCACCTCACTGTACCACTAGATCACCGACTGTACCACCTCACTGTACCACTAGATCACCGACTGTACCACCTCACTGTACCACTAGATCACCGACTGTACCACCACACTGTACCACTAGATCACCGACTGTACCACTAGATCACCGACTGTACCACTAGATCACCGACTGTACCACTAGATCACCGACTGTACCACTAGATCACCGACTGTACCACCTCACTGTACCACTAGATCACCGACTGTACCACTAGATCACCGACTGTACCACCTCACTGTACCACTAGATCACCGACTGTACCACATCACTGTACCACTAGATCACCGACTGTACCACTAGATCACTGACTGTACCACCTCACTGTACCACTAGATCACCGACTGTACCACCTCACTGTACCACTAGATCACCGACTGTACCACTAGATCACCGACTGTACCACCACACTGTACCACTAGATCACCAACTGTACCACTAGATCACCGACTGTACCACCACACTGTACCACTAGATCACCGACTGTACCACCACACTGTACCACTAGATCACCGACTGTACCACCTCACTGTACCACTAGATCACCGACTGTACCACCTCACTGTACCACTAGATCACCGACTGTACCACCACACTGTACCACTAGATCACCGACTGTACCACCACACTGTACCACTATATCACCGACTGTACCACCACACTGTACCACTACATCACCGACTGTACCACCTCACTACCACTAGATCACCGACTGTACCACCACACTGTACCACTAGATCACCGACTGTACCACCTCACTGTACCACTAGCTCACCGACTGTACCACCTCACTGTACCACTAGATCACCGACTGTACCACCACACTGTACCACTAGATCACCGACTGTACCACTAGATCACCGACTGTACCACCTCACTGTACCACCTCACTGTACCACTAGATCACCGACTGTACCACTAGATCACCGACTGTACCACCTCACTACCACTAGATCACCGACTGTACCACCACACTGTACCACTAGATCACCGACTGTACCACCTCACTGTACCACTAGATCACCGACTGTACCACCTCACTGTACCACTAGATCACCGACTGTACCACCACACTGTACCACTAGATCACCGACTGTACCACCACACTGTACCACAAGATGACCGTACCACTATACCACTAGATCAACAGCACACAACCCAGTCCTACCACCACCGAGCCCCTCACGACGTGTAATGAATGTTGCCGAGAGCGTAAAGAACATTTCAAACTTGTTTAACCAACTCGGTGGTCCCTGTCGTAGCCCTAGATCACTGGACCAGGACACAGAGGATGAAGTAGAAAACCTGTCTAATGTGTCCGTTCATTCTGTCCTTTGTGTGGGTGGTCTGGCTTGTCTTTAGTTTAAACTGTCAGAGTGTGTCGGTGACTCAAGAAGTGCTTCGCTTGTTAACAAAATCTATGACTTAAGCGGTAAATTTTTTAACAAAGACAGTCCATGACTTCTGGGGTTAATTAACAAAACCTGTCTATGACTTCTGGGGTTAATTAGCAAAAACTGTCTATGACTTCTGGGGTTAATTAACAAAACCTGTCTATGACTTCTGGGGTTAATTAACAAAAACTGTCTATGACTCCGAATGGGTGTAAACAAACATGTACACAACCGTACTTTGCGTTTTTTCCCTCATTCATAAGTTCGTGGAAAATATGTATCTGTCAGATCTGTTGAATAGATAAGCCACCCGTATAGCCTTGTATCGACGCCTAAAGTTGACACTTGGTGTTGTTATGGAGAAAAAGGTGGATCAGATGAAAATATCAACAGCTGCCAGCTTAGTTTGCAAACAGCGTAAAGTACAAGCACGGGGATGTACTCTAGCTGTGCCCAGTTCCCTCTGTGTGTGTGTACTACTGTCATGTCAACACTTACAACGACTAGCCACCTGACAATGAACACCCGCCAGTGGACCAGGTGAACCATGACAGGTACAGCCTGTTGACGAGTTTTTGGCACCGTGCCCTCTCCAACGGCCCTCCGACCTGCGGGTCAAGGTCAGGTGCAGTTTTTGTTTCGTCTGGGTCCAGGCATTTCTTTCTGATATAGCCAGTGCTTCTTTCGGGTGTTGTTTTTTTCTCCGAAGGGTGTGGCGTGGAGTAGGGTACTTGAAACTGCCGGGGAGGCGGGCAAATATTGCCGGGGAAGGGGGCGAAACTGGTAAAAGTATATAGATCTATTTTTTTGTATTTCGTTCTAGGGGGGGGGGGGGGGGGTCGGCGTTCTTTCTCCCCTCACACGAAGAGATGCCTGAAAAATATCTGGATATAGCTTTTAATATACAAGCACTTGGTCCAGTCAAAACACTTAAAAGCTGCCGTGTGGGTACCTGGGAACACGGGCTGGGTACCGCCGTGTGGGTGCTAGGAACACGGGCTGGGAACCGCCGTGTGGGTACTAGGAACACGGGCTGAGAACCGCCGTGTGGTACTAGGAACACGGGCTGGGAACCGCCGTGTGGGTTCTAGGAACACGGGCTGGGAACCGCCGTGTGGGTACTAGGAACACGGGCTGGGAACCGCCGTGTGGGTACTAGGAACACGGGCTGAGAACCGCCGTGTGGTACTGGGAACACGGGCTGAGAATCGCCGTGTGGGTACTGGGAACACGGGCTGAGAACCGCCGTGTGGGTACTGGGAACACGGGCTGGGTACCACCGTGTGGTACTGGGAACACGGGCTGGGAACCACCGTGTGGGTACTGGGAACACGGGCTGGGAACCGCCGTGTGAGTACCTGGGAACACGGGCTGAGAACCGCCGTGTGGGTACTGGGAACACGGGCTGGGTACCACCGTGTGGTACTGGGAACACGGGCTGGGAACCACCGTGTGGGTACTGGGAACACGGGCTGGGAACCGCCGTGTGAGTACCTGGGAACACGGGCTGGGTACCACCGTGTGGGTACTGGGAACACGGGCTGGGAACCGCCGTGTGGGTACCTGGGAACACGGGCTGGGTACCACCGTGTGGGTACTGGGAACACGGGCTGGGTACCACCGTGTGGGTACTGGGAACACGGGCTGGGTACCACCGTGTGGGTACTGGGAACACGGGCTGAGAACCGCCGTGTGGTACTGGGAACCACCGTGTGCTGGCACTCGATCAACCGTGTGAGCTAGGAGATGATCCAGGTGGGACGCAATCGATGCTGGGACTTTGTGTCCAGTCCGCTATGTTGGTCTTTGGGTCTGTCTTATTGTCATGGTTACAGTTATACTTAGCCTGTGTCACGTGGGTTCTATGTTTGATAGTAGGAGTGTGAGCTTTTTCGTCAGTACGATGGTTGAATGGTCAAATTGTGCTTCAGTTTATGTTTGATGGTTGAATTGTCAAACTGTGCCTCAGTTTATGTTTGATGGTTGAATGGTAAAACTGTGCTTCAGTTTATGTTTGATGGTTGAATGGTCAAACTGTGCTTCAGTTTATGTTTGATGGTTGTATGGTCAAACTGTGCCTCAGTTTATGTTTGATGGTTGAATGGTAAAACTGTGCTTCAGTTTATGTTTGATGGTTGAACTGTTAAACCTCGCTTCAGTATGATGTTTGGACTGCTAAACCTCGCTTCAATGTCAATGGTTGGACTGTTAAACCTCGCTTCAATGTCAATGGTTGGACTGTTAAACCTCGCTTCAGTATGATGGTTGGACTGCTAAACCTCGTCAGTTTTACTTTACAACGTATCAGTTCCTGTTTGTTTTAGCAAGTTTCATTGTTAAATCACGCATCACTTTGTATGTTTGATGTTAACGTAGCACCTCGATTTTGTTTGATGGAATATATGTGGTAAAAATCAACCCTCACACTAGTTAGTCTTTGTGGGGAAATCAATGTACAATTAAAATGCCATTAATTTTATTTGACGGTAAAGTCAATGCACAGCTAAAATGTCATTATTTTTCCATTATGGTAAAGTTACACAGATGTCTGTGTAATGTGTATTTAGTTTTATGTTTTGTTGTGTCCCGATGTATCGGGGCTTGCGACGAACATTACAATGTATATCATGACGATGTTTCCAAGTGGCAAACATAAAACCGATGTGCGCAAGTGTATCTTGTGGCGAACATTAGGCCGATGTGCCCAAGTGTATCTTGTGGCGAACATTAGGCCTATGTGCGCCAGTGTATCTTGTAGCGAACATTAGACTGATTTGCCCAAGTTTATATCGTGGCGAACATTAGGCCGATGTGCCCAAATGTATCTTGTGGCGAACATTAGGCCGATGTACCCAAGTGTAGGCCTATCTTGTGGCGAACGAACATTAGGACGTGTATTTAATGACGACGATGTGTGCAAGTGTATGTTGTGGCGAACATTAGGACGTGTATTTAATGACGACGATGTGTGCAAGTGTATGTTGTGGCGAACATTAGGACGTGTATTTAATGACGACGAAGTGTGCAAGTGTATGTTGTGGCGAACATTAGGACGTGTATTTAATGACGACGAAGTGTGCAAGTGTATGTTGTGGCGAACATTAGGACGTGTATTTAATGACGACGAAGTGCGCAAGTGTATGTTGTGGCGAACATCAGGCCGATGTGCCCAAATGTATCTTGTGGCGAACATTAGGCCGATGTACCCAAGTGTAGGCCTATCTTGTGGCGAACGAACATTAGGACGTGTATTTAATGACGACGATGTGCGCAAGTGTATGTTGTGGCGAGCATTAGGACGTGTATTTAATGACGACGAAGTGTGCAAGTGTATGTTGTGGCGAACATTAGGACGTGTATTTAATGACGACGAAGTGTGCAAGTGTATGTTGTGGCGAACATTAGGACGTGTATTTAATGACGACGAAGTGCGCAAGTGTATGTTGTGGCGAACATCAGGCCGATGTGCCCAAATGTATCTTGTGGCGAACATTAGGCCGATGTACCCAAGTGTAGGCCTATCTTGTGGCGAACGAACATTAGGACGTGTATTTAATGACGACGATGTGTGCAAGTGTATGTTGTGGCGAACATTAGGACGTGTATTTAATGACGACGAAGTGTGCAAGTGTATGTTGTGGCAAACATTAGGACGTGTATTTAATGACGACGAAGTGTGCAAGTGTATGTTGTGGCGAACATTAGGACGTGTATTTAATGACGACGAAGTGTGCAAGTGTATGTTGTGGCGAACATTAGGACGTGTATTTAATGACGACGAAGTGCGCAAGTGTATGTTGTGGCGAGCATTAGGACGTGTATTTAATGACGACGAAGTGTGCAAGTGTATGTTGTGGCGAACATTAGGACGTGTATTTAATGACGACGAAGTGTGCAAGTGTATGTTGTGGCGAACATTAGGACGTGTATTTAATGACGACGAAGTGTGCAAGTGTATGTTGTGGCGAACATTAGGACGTGTATTTAATGACGACGAAGTGTGCAAGTGTATGTTGTGGCGAACATTAGGACGTGTATTTAATGATGACGAAGTGTGCAAGTGTATGTTGTGGCGAACATTAGGACGTGTATTTAATGACGACGAAGTGCGCAAGTGTATGTTGTGGCGAGCATTAGGACGTGTATTTAATGACGGCGAAGTGTGCAAGTGTATGTTGTGGTGAACATTAGGACGTGTATTTAATGACGACGATGTGCGCAAGTGTATGTTGTGGCGAGCATTAGGACGTGTATTTAATGACGACGAAGTGTGCAAGTGTATGTTGTGGCGAACATTAGGACGTGTATTTAATGACGACGGAGTGTGCAAGTGTATGTTGTGGCGAACATTAGGACGTGTATTTAATGACGACGAAGTGTGCAAGTGTATGTTGTGGCGAACATTAGGACGTGTATTTAATGACGACGATGTGTGCAAGTGTATGTTGTGGCGAACATTAGGACGTGTATTTAATGACGACGAAGTGTGCAAGTGTATGTTGTGGCGAACATTAGGACGTGTATTTAATGACGACGAAGTGTGCAAGTGTATGTTGTGGCGAACATTAGGACGTGTATTTAATGACGACGAAGTGTGCAAGTGTATGTTGTGGCGAACATTAGGACGTGTATTTAATGATGACGAAGTGTGCAAGTGTATGTTGTGGCGAACATTAGGACGTGTATTTAATGACGACGAAGTGCGCAAGTGTATGTTGTGGCGAGCATTAGGACGTGTATTTAATGACGGCGAAGTGTGCAAGTGTATGTTGTGGTGAACATTAGGACGTGTATTTAATGACGACGAAGTGCGCAAGTGTATGTTGTGGCGAACATCAGGCCGATGTGCCCAAATGTATCTTGTGGCGAACATTAGGCCGATGTACCCAAGTGTAGGCCTATCTTGTGGCGAACGAACATTAGGACGTGTATTTAATGACGACGATGTGTGCAAGTGTATGTTGTGGCGAGCATTAGGACGTGTATTTAATGACGACGAAGTGTGCAAGTGTATGTTGTGGCGAACATTAGGACGTGTATTTAATGACGACGAAGTGCGCAAGTGTATGTTGTGGCGAACATCAGGCCGATGTGCCCAAATGTATCTTGTGGCGAACATTAGGCCGATGTACCCAAGTGTAGGCCTATCTTGTGGCGAACGAACATTAGGACGTGTATTTAATGACGACGATGTGTGCAAGTGTATGTTGTGGCGAACATTAGGACGTGTATTTAATGACGACGATGTGTGCAAGTGTATGTTGTGGCGAACATTAGGACGTGTATTTAATGACGACAAAGTGTGCAAGTGTATGTTGTGGCGAACATTAGGACGTGTATTTAATGACGACGAAGTGTGCAAGTGTATGTTGTGGCGAACATTAGGACGTGTATTTAATGACGACGATGTGTGCAAGTGTATGTTGTGGCGAACATTAGGACGTGTATTTAATGACGACGAAGTGTGCAAGTGTATGTTGTGGCGAACATTAGGACGTGTATTTAATGACGACGAAGTGTGCAAGTGTATGTTGTGGCGAACATTAGTACGTGTATTTAATGACGACGAAGTGTGCAAGTGTAGGTTGTGGCGAACATTAGGACGTGTATTTAATGACGACGAAGTGTGCAAGTGTATGTTGTGGCGAACATTAGGACGTGTATTTAATGACGACGATGTGTGCAAGTGTATGTTGTGGCGAACATTAGGACGTGTATTTAATGACGACGATGTGTGCAAGTGTATGTTGTGGCGAACATTAGGACGTGTATTTAATGACGACGATGTGTGCAAGTGTATGTTGTGGCGAACATTAGGACGTGTATTTAATGACGACGATGTGTGCAAGTGTATGTTGTGGCGAAGATTAGGACGTGTATTTAATGACGACGATGTGTGCAAGTGTATGTTGTGGCGAACATTAGGACGTGTATTTAATGACGACGAAGTGCGCAAGTGTATGTTGTGGCGAGCATTAGGACGTGTATTTAATGACGACGAAGTGTGCAAGTGTATGTTGTGGCGAACATTAGGACGTGTATTTAATGACGACGAAGTGTGCAAGTGTATGTTGTGGCGAACATTAGGACGTGTATTTAAAGACGACGAAGTGTGCAAGTGTATGTTGTGGCGAACATTAGGACGTGTATTTAATGACGACGAAGTGTGCAAGTGTATGTTGTGGCGAACATTAGGACGTGTATTTAATGACGACGAAGTGTGCAAGTGTATGTTGTGGCGAACATTAGGACGTATATTTAATGACGACGAAGTGTGCAAGTGTATGTTGTGGCGAACATCAGGCCGATGTGCCCAAATGTATCTTGTGGCGAACATTAGGCCGATGTACCCAAGTGTAGGCCTATCTTGTGGCGAACGAACATTAGGACGTGTGTTTAATGACGACGATGTGCGCAAGTGTATGTTGTGGCGAGCATTAGGACGTGTATTTAATGACGACGAAGTGTGCAAGTGTATGTTGTGGCGAACATTAGGACGTGTATTTAATGACGACGGAGTGTGCAAGTGTATGTTGTGGCGAACATTAGGACGTGTATTTAATGACGACGAAGTGTGCAAGTGTATGTTGTGGCGAACATTAGGACGTGTATTTAATGACGACGATGTGTGCAAGTGTATGTTGTGGCGAACATTAGGACGTGTATTTAATGACGACGAAGTGTGCAAGTGTATGTTGTGGCGAACATTAGGACGTGTATTTAATGACGACGAAGTGTGCAAGTGTATGTTGTGGCGAACATTAGGACGTGTATTTAATGACGACGAAGTGTGCAAGTGTATGTTGTGGCGAACATTAGGACGTGTATTTAATGATGACGAAGTGTGCAAGTGTATGTTGTGGCGAACATTAGGACGTATATTTAATGACGACGAAGTGTGCAAGTGTATGTTGTGGCGAACATCAGGCCGATGTGCCCAAATGTATCTTGTGGCGAACATTAGGCCGATGTACCCAAGTGTAGGCCTATCTTGTGGCGAACGAACATTAGGACGTGTATTTAATGACGACGATGTGTGCAAGTGTATGTTGTGGCGAACATTAGGACGTGTATTTAATGACGACGATGTGTGCAAGTGTATGTTGTGGCGAACATTAGGACGTGTATTTAATGACGACAAAGTGTGCAAGTGTATGTTGTGGCGAACATTAGGACGTGTATTTAATGACGACGAAGTGTGCAAGTGTATGTTGTGGCGAACATTAGGACGTGTATTTAATGACGACGATGTGTGCAAGTGTATGTTGTGGCGAACATTAGGACGTGTATTTAATGACGACGAAGTGTGCAAGTGTATGTTGTGGCGAACATTAGGACGTGTATTTAATGACGACGAAGTGTGCAAGTGTATGTTGTGGCGAACATTAGTACGTGTATTTAATGACGACGAAGTGTGCAAGTGTAGGTTGTGGCGAACATTAGGACGTGTATTTAATGACGACGAAGTGTGCAAGTGTATGTTGTGGCGAACATTAGGACGTGTATTTAATGACGACGATGTGTGCAAGTGTATGTTGTGGCGAACATTAGGACGTGTATTTAATGACGACGATGTGTGCAAGTGTATGTTGTGGCGAACATTAGGACGTGTATTTAATGACGACGATGTGTGCAAGTGTATGTTGTGGCGAACATTAGGACGTGTATTTAATGACGACGATGTGTGCAAGTGTATGTTGTGGCGAACATTAGGACGTGTATTTAATGACGACGAAGTGTGCAAGTGTATGTTGTGGCGAACATTAGGACGTATATATAATGACGACGAAGTGTGCAAGTGTATGTTGTGGCGAACATCAGGCCGATGTGCCCAAATGTATCTTGTGGCGAACATTAGGCCGATGTGCCCAAATGTATCTTGTGGCGAACATTAGGCCGATGTACCCAAGTGTAGGCCTATCTTGTGGCGATCGAACATTAGGACGTGTATTTAATGACGACGATGTGTGCAAGTGTATGTTGTGGCGAACATTAGGACGTGTATTTAATGACGACGATGTGTGCAAGTGTATGTTGTGGCGAACATTAGGACGTGTATTAAATGACGACGATGTGTGCAAGTGTATGTTGTGGCGAACATTAGGACGTGTATTTAATGACGACGATGTGTGCAAGTGTATGTTGTGGCGAACATTAGGACGTGTATTTAATGACGACGATGTGTGCAAGTGTATATTGTGGCAAACATTAGGACGTGTATTTAATGACGACGATGTGTGCAAGTGTATGTTGTGGCGAACATTAGGACGTGTATTTAATGACGACGATGTGTGCAAGTGTATGTTGTGGCGAACATTAGGACGTGTATTTAATGACGACGATGTGTGCAAGTGTATGTTGTGGCGAACATTAGACTGATGTGCCTGGAGCCACAATTTCCTACACTGTTGTCACGTCTATGTCAGTCTATGATTCGTTTTTTTTTTTGGCCTGACATATTTTCATTATCGCTCTGATCTTCCCTCATCTTAACCTCTCTCTTTACACACACACACCCCCCCCCCCCCCCCCCCCCCACCTTCTTTACTTTGTTGCTCTAACCTATTTAAACCCCCCAACCTGTTTATTTCCATTCCCTTCACTTAATCCCACTCAGGTGGTCGGCCATATCATACCGCTATTTTCCCCCATTTTTCCCCCGTTAAACCACACACTGTCACCAAAAAGCCACTATCCCCACTCCATAGGAAACAAATGTATTGTAAAATAACGATTTGGTTTTCTTGACATGATATTGATATAAACCCGAGGGCCGCATTAACTATCAAATATCAGTTCGGGGGCCAGAGTTTCTTCAAGACATCTCTTCGGGGTGGCAGCGCCCCCCCCCCCTACCCGAAGAACGTGTACCGTCCCGTCCTCCCTTAACGAAATATAATTTATATAGAAATATATACAAATTTAAAGTGTCCCCCCCCCCCCCGGAGTAAAAAGTCTGAAAGAAACACTGTCGGTGGCCAAAATCACACTCGAAGTCCAAGTTTGCTCTCAAATTGTTCTTCACGTATTTCAATCTTGAAAATATTTGTTCACACAGGTATCTTGTTCCAAAATTTGAAAGGTACTTTGATGCAAAAGTTTTAATATTAGGAAAATCTTCCTTTTGCAAAAACTTATAAAAAACCTCCCGCCCTTCTTTGAACGTGTTGCTAATGACCTCCAGCTGCAGTTCACCTTTGCAACTGGCCACATTTGCTTCAAATGGGTTCTGAAACAGTCTCACTTTTTTTCTGCCTTTGAATCCAAGTCAAAAAACCGCTACTGAAACTGCAGCTTGAAGTCTTTGATGATCTCGTATGCAAATGACGTGGGGAACTCAGTGGTTGCTTCAGCCTAAAGACCTTGCACTGCTGAGAGTGCGTAAGTTTTTGGCGTGTACTTGTTCCATAAACATGACAAGTTGGATCTGAAAGCCTCTATGTGTATAGATCAGAAACTAAATTTCCATCTCTTGTAGTTTTATGACTAGTTGTGTTTGCAGCAGAGGCCAATTTCTATACCCACTCTTCATCAGACATTAAGTACATCAGCTTGTGGCTTGCCTTTACTTTCAAGGAAGTCCACCTATTTCCTTTCTTAACTTAAACACTCTGCTCAGAAATTCTCGCAAATTAGCCATCTTACTGCTGTGAAATATGGTAAATCTTGCGATTCTGTGTTTCTATCTTTTAACATGTCTCTGAACTATCTATATTCTCTCCGGTAACAGTGCCATACTTTCTATGCAGGGAAGCCAGCTCTTGTGTTATGTTTATGTCTTCATCCACACCTCTAATGAACATAAGCAGTTGAGATGTGGAACAGCTGTCCAGCAACTGATCCATTACAATTAAAAAATTGCCAAACTTGCTTGCATTTTCGCTATTTGAGTCACGATGATTTCACCGATGTCTGCAACACGGCGGACAATGGTATTTGCACCCAAAGCTACATTTTCAAATTGTTTTGAATTTTCTGGGCATAGTTTCTCAGCCACCTCTAACAAACATTTATTCCGTGGACAAAAAGATCGCCGCCCGCGGGCCGGATGAGAGGACCTCGCGGGCCGGATGAGAGGACCTCGCGGGCCGCATCTGACCCGCGGGCCGTAGTTTGGAGATCCCTGATATAAACGAAATAAATACTACGCCACATTGCTTGAACTTCTCTCCCCTGGTTATACACGATCACTTAAGTCTAAACACCCCCCCCCCCCCCCTGATTTAGTGACGTCATATTGGACGACTTTTCATTCTGTCACTGCCAGCAACTTTATTATCGTTTCCTCTACCTCGTTTCTCCCATCTCGTTTCTTCCCATCTCCAAGTGTCTCCCAGACAAATACCCCCCCCCCTCTCCTCCTTCGTATGTTATATCAGATCTCCATTCAGACCCATCACTTCTTTAAAATCTGTTTATTTATCTCGTATACCCGTGTCCCGTTTTATTTAGTCATACATTTAAATCGATGACTTGTGTCTAGTAGCTATTAGGAGAGTAGGGGAGATAATCCATTTTGATAATCGCGCATTAATCTGAGGGAAAAGGAGGGTATTTGTCCGCATTAACATTACTATCTGGGCTTCTCCTGTCGATTTTTTTCTGTCTTTTCTTATTCCTTTATATTTATTGTATGTCATTTTCATGTCTAATGTGATAAAAAGATGGTATGTTGGTGTCCGCTGTATGTGTTGTATGTTGGTGCCCTAGTGGTGTCTGTTATTGGTTACCTTCTAGCGTCATACTGATTGTTGTTCTTCGTATGATAGCACAAGTTCCTCCACGCAACACCCCACCCCTCCTCCCTAGCATGACACTGTGTTTACACACCGTCAAAAAACGGAGCCTTTAATCTGCCTGTAATGTAACTTCTGCTGTACAACATCTTATGGCTACAGATGGTGTTACGATCCTTTAATTGACCGCACTCCCAGCAGAGATTTGTCTTTGTCCTGTGGTAAAAACACACAAGACATCGTACGGGACTGCTGTTGTTGTTGGCCTCACCCCTTCTAGTCGCCCGTCTCCTTACAGTCGCTGTGTTAGTTTGATATGTCGTACACTTCGTATGGTGATTGTATCACTTTGCTAGACGTGTGTTTAGTGATGTATATAACGTACTCTTTCTTATGGTGATTTTATCATTATGCCAGACGTATAATATTACGTACTTTTTCTAATGGTAATTTTGTCATTTCGGTTGACATGATTGTGTTGATGTAATATTAAGTCTTGTTTTAGCGGCAGTTTTGTCAGATCTTCTACTTCTGGGTTTACCTGTTGGTCTGAAACTACGTGCTCTGTAGTTCTACCGGCATTGCTACTCATCTTTTGAGCATGGCTTGTCAATTTTTGGTAGTTTAGAATAATAAGCTAACCTCGAAATTTATTTTTGTCTTTGTATTTCCTTGATCGTTTTTCTACATTTGCCATGTTTGATTAAAAAAAAATGCACGTCCATTTGCTTATAACTGGTTCAAGACGTTGGCATTTACTTCCCATTAACCTAACAGATTTTGTTTATCATTTTCCATTCATCTTTTCCTGTCGATGCCCAGGACACACCGGGCTGCCACAAAAAGCTCTGCCCGCTTTTGCCGGTCTCTGGTAATTTCCTATGCATTTCACCAAGATAGTCCGGCTCTTGTCAGTTATTTTTTCTAATGTGCGCCTCCACGTCTCCCTTGACCTTCGTCTTTTTAAAACGTTTTTCTTAACTCAGCTTCGCGTTTGTTTGTTTGTTTGGTTGTTTGGATGTTTGTTGTTAAAATTGACATCGAAAATTAGCCCACTTCTGATTGCTCTAGAGACCTGAAATTTGGCATGCATGCTACTTTCGCCTAACAATTTCAGATGCAATCATAAAAACTAGCAATTAGTGACCGTAATTAGCTTAATTTAATTACGCCCCAAGGACCATAAAATTGAGGACATGATTTCTAAAGATACCGACAAGACTCGAGGCCTATTGACACAGTTACTTCGGCCCCAATCGATGTGAGCGCGCTGGCCGTGATCGTATAGTGGTTAGTACTTCGCGTTGTGGCCGCGACAACCCAGGTTCGAATCCTGGTCGCTCAAGATTTTTAGTCCGTGTATTTATAAACACTTTTTTAAAAACCACGTTTTTCATGTGTAGCAACGGACTAAAAAGGAGAAAATAAAATACTTAAAAAAAACTTTTTAAAAAACCACGTTTTTTATGTGTAGCAACGGACTAAAAAGGAGAACGGACACGGTAACACATTGTTAACGGTGACACGGTTGGTACGCTGGGCATGCTAAAATACACATAAACACGTTTTTCCTTAACTCAGCTTCGCGTTTATTTGTTTGTTTATGGGAGATTTGATCACGTGATTCGTGAGTAGATCTCCACGCCAGCAACGTAAATTACACCCTTTCTCTGTTTAAAGCGTATCGGTCGCTCAAGATTTTTTTAGTCCGTGTATTTAAAAACACTTAGTCAAGTCATACTTAATCAAGTGATTAGATAAAGTAGAAAATAAACTATATAAAAAACTTTTTAAAAACCACGTTTTTCATGTGTAGCAACGGACTAAAAAGGAGAAAATAAAATACTTAAAAAAAACTTTTTAAAAAACCACGTTTTTCTTGTGGACTAAAAAGTAGAAAATAACTATTTACATACATTTGATGACAAAAAACGTGGGTACGTTCACCATCAAATTTCCCGACCCATCTGCCCGACCCACGTTTTTTGTCATCAAATGTATGTAAATAGTTATTTTCTACTTTTTAGTCCACAAGAAAAACGTGGTTTTTTAAAAAGTTTTTTTTAAGTATTTTATTTTGTCCTTGAGGTGTCTGGTTCATCGCCATTCCTGTAATCTCATCTCGTCTGATCTTTAATGCATGACCCGTCCAGCGCCATCTCTTTTTTATTACTTTAAAACGGACTCCATCTCCCATGTCTCTCAGTAACTTATCATCTTAGGTAGTGTAGGGCCTGTGGTTGCCTTTTATCTTTCGCAGGCACGTAGTTTGGAAAGAATCCAGTGATCTATTTTTATTGATGGTTGCTTTCCAGTATTCGCTGCCATACATGAGAACACTGAGATATTACTTTTGAAAAAGTCAGCATTTGGTCATGGAGGAGATTTTCTTCGATCGACGTCTTTTTCGCATGGTTGCAAAGGCTTTTTTTTTTTGGCTCTACAGATTTTTTAATTTCAGCGGTGCAGTCTCCTTCATAATTGACAATGCTACCTAATTTTGAAACCATTTATTAGATTCTTAGCTAGTTCTATTCTGTTTCATAATTTTGATATTGTTAATGTTGAGTCCAACACCATTTGCAAAAGAAATCACTAACTTGACCAAACTCTAATTCCAACCTCCTCTTATCTAAAGCAATTTTAGCCTCTAACTCCTGTCTCTCTAGAGCAACTTTCTCCTTCTCTAAAGCAATTCTAGCTTCTAATTCTACCTTCTCTAGAGTTTTCTCCTCGCGGAGCAACACACCAGCCAACAAACTTTCATCAAATACTCCTTCATTAATGAAATGAACAACAATTTTATCTCTCAACACTTCTGACTTCTGCGTAACAGAATAATCCAATTTCAATTCCTTAACAACACTAACCAAAACTTTTCTACTCAACTTTTCTACATCTTCAACAGTAGGATTAGCCAAAAAAAGACTCCATAACACTAACTTGAAAATCACAACAAGCCTAGATTCTTTAAATTAACACACCGTGTTGGGCCGTGTACTTGACCTCTAAATGTAGGACGTGACACGTCTGCTTATTTGACCTAGATACTCTAGCCTGAGCGCGCGTTGTAAGAACACTGCGCTACTGGATATAAAACAACTAAATCCAACTAACCTTAGTATTCAACTGATATAACCAACAACTGGAACGACAGATTAAATCCCGGACGAGCCCCCACTTTGTAACGTTAACCAATCTATCAGCCAAATAGAAGGAGAACGTCCCCGGATTCTTTTTTCGGGGTCATATGCAAATGACTTACGGCCTAAGTGGATGAACACTTAACACAACGACTCACTAGGGCTCGAATTTAATGTCTAGGGAAGCTAGTGATACTATTGTAATTAACACTCATCCAATCTACATACGACCTTTTAATCAGCGAACACAATTGTGGCAGAACACAAAGATGAACTAGATAAAATATTTAATGTATAAAATATCAAAAACCCAACTTACACAATGTAGGAAAAAACACTATCACAGATTTCTACACTGTCAAAAAAACAGCCACAGGCCACACAACACTGCTGTAGCTTCAGGAATTACTTAGCGACAAGTAATATTAAACTAGAAGACTAAATCACTTAAGAAAGCAAGGCACACACAGGTCTTAAGTACTCTCACGTTCAAATGGTCAGAGTCTATAGCCGGACAATATGGACGGCTGCCTGAGCAAGATAAAACGGCCTCGTAGACTGCCAGGTCAAGATAAACTGCCTCGTGTTGCGAGTGTGCAGTGCAATTAAAGACTTCTGTGACAGGGGAGGTTATCCTCAACTCATGTCGCCATTGGTTGGGATAATCATCTGATCAGAATCATTCAATCAGATTTTAATGGAAAATTTCTATGTCTCAAACACCTTAATAAGTCAGTGGAAAAACCCCAGGTGTTACACCATCATTCCATATAAGGAATTATACAATGTCAAAATAAAAATGACTCGACCTAAGTAGGTCACATCCCCTCCCTTTTTGGAAGTGACAGATAGGTTCCACAAAAACATACATAAGGAACCAATCTGGCAATGAAATAACAAAAATGTTTTACAAATGTAGGCAATCAAAATCATAATACCAGATGAAAATATCCCTGAACTTAAAAGGGAAGTAACTCCAACTTTTACAATTGGTGAAAGGGGAGTAACCCTTCAAAAAGGTCATTATACATCAAAATCCCTCAAAAAAGGGTATTACAATATTTCCATGTGGATATTAAAAGTGGTAAACCCGCCAGGGTAAGACCTTTATTTCAATGACTAGCTACAATATCAATTGAGCCATATGAGACATATTATTATAAAAGATTACATATAATCAAAAACCACCTTTAATTAAGGTTCACCTGAAAATAAACAAAATATTCAACAGGATTGGAATTTTGAAAAAAATTCAAAATCATACCACTCATTTCCATGTTCAAACACAACACTTGTGCACGGTCTCAATGAACCACAAAACATGTCACATGATTAATGTGTACAATAAGATTTTACATCCTTGACAAACAATCAGCCACAACATTATCACTACCCTTAATGTGTGAAATTTCCAGATTAAAATTTTGGAAATATAAGCACCATCTCAATATTCTTTGATTTGTCTGTCCTAACTTAGAGGTAAATTTCAGGGGATCATGGTCAGAAAACACTCTGACTGGATTGGTTGAAGAAGAGACATAGACTTCAAAATGTTGTAATGACAAAACTAAAGCTAAAGCTTCTTTTTCAATAGTAGAATAATTCTTTTGGTTTTCATTTAACTTCCTGGAAAAAAAGGCAATGGGATGGTCAATTCCCATGTTGTCTTCTTGAAATAGGACTGAGCCAATGGCTAAGTTGCTAGCATCAATGGCAAGTTTAAAGGGCTTGCTAAAATTTGGTGCAGCCATAACAGGAGCATTTGATAAAAATGACTTAATGGTTAAAAAAGCTTCTTGACATTTATTGGACCATTCAAATTCAACACCCTTTTTCAATAATGCAGTAAGAGGTTCAGCAATAGCTGAAAAGTTTTGACAGAACCGCCTATAGTAACCAGCCATCCCAAGGAACTTTTTGATCTCTTTACAATTTTTGGGAGGTGGTAACCTTACAATAGCATCTACTTTAGCTTCAATGGGCCGAACTTGGTTCGTTCCCACTTGATAACCCAAATAGGTAATTGAAGCTTTACAGAAATCACTTTTATGTAAGTTTACAGTAAAATTAACTTCAGACAATTTTCTAAAAAGGTTAGTCACTTGAACAATATGTTCTTCAAAAGTATTAGAAAATACAACTATATCATCTATGTAGGCCTCACATTGGTCTATGTCAGCAATGACAGAGTTAATGACTCTCTGGAAAGTTTGACCAGCATTTCGCATACCAAAGGGCATACGTTTGTATCTATAAAAACCATTAGGGGTTACAAAAGCAGATATTTCTTTTGCACGGTCAGATAAGGGGATTTGCCAGTATCCTGAAAGTAAATCAATTTTGGAAATTATCTTAGCCTGACCAACTTTATCAATAACGTCTTCTATCCGAGGTAATGGATAGGAATCAGCTTTGGTGAGCGCATTCACCTTCCTAAAGTCGGTCACAAACCTGAAAGATCCACCGTCTTTCGGTACTAGGAGACATGGGGAACTCCAGCTGCTGAAACTGGGCTCAATGATATCATTCTTGAGCATATAATCAATTTCATCTTTTATCAAAGCAGCTTTTTCCGGGTTAACTCTATAGGGGTGTTGTTTAATGGGTTTTGCGTCACCAACGTCTACATCATGAGGTGGAACCTTCGCTTCTTTGGGGACATCCCCAAAAATAGAGGGAAATGTCTCAAATAACTGAGACAATCTCTGGCTTTCCTCTGTGGACAAATGCATAAGGTGGACATTCAAATTATCTAAAAAGGAAGAATTTACCAATTTTGGAGGTTTCAATTTATCATGTATCACATCATCAGAAACATTAGAACATACAGGTAAAGTAATTTTAGCTGTGGATTGAAAATTGTTACAATTATCATAATACTTTTTCAGTGAGTTGACATGATACACTGTCTGTTTCTTTCTTCTGTCGGGCGTATTGACAACATAGTTCAAATCACTTAATTTTGAATGCACAGTAAAGGGTCCACAATATCTCAAGGATAACGCATTGTTCGGAGTAGGCACTAGCACAAGAACTTTGTCGCCTGGATTGAATGTTCGTTTACAAGAACTCTTATCATACAGTCCTTTCATTCTCACTTGGGCCTTTCTTAAGTTCTTGTGAGCCATTTCGCACACGGCTTTCAGTCGAACGTGAAAATCGTCGAAGTTTTCCACTGGATGATCACTGGTACCTGTCCAACGTTCGTGTATCAGCTTCAGGGGGCCACGGACAGAATGTCCAAACACAAGTTGAAAAGGCGAGTAGCCTAAAGAGTCCTGGACACAGTCCCTCGCGGCGAAAATAATCCAAGGAACAGTCTCATCCCATTGGGTGTTACTATTAGCGAGCGTTCTTAGCATGGTTTTGAGGGTTTGGTGGAACCTCTCAAGTACGCCTTGAGACTGAGGGTGGTAGGCTGAGCTGGTGATGTGGGTAACGCCTAGCTTGGCTAGTGCTTCCTGAAAATGGTGACTGGTGAAGTTGCTGCCTTGATCTGTTTGCACGATTCTAGGTAATCCAAAGGTAGTGAAGAACCGGGTCATGGCTCTGACTACAGTCTTTGCCTTAATGTTCCGTAAGGGAATCGCCTCGGGAAAACGGGTACTTGAACACATAAAGGTAAGTAGGTACTCGTTGCCCGCCTTGGTTTTAGGCAAGGGACCTACACAGTCCATGACGATTTTAGAAAAAGGTTCTTCTAATACAGGAATCGGACTCAAAGGGGCCTTAGGAATTGTCTGGTTTGGCTTTCCGGCCAACTGACAGTTCGTGCAACTTCTACAGTAACGCGACACATCTTTTCTCATTTTGGGCCAAAAGAACAGTTCTTTGATCTTCGCCGTCGTTTTAGTGACACCTGGGTGCGCTGACATTGGATGGTCATGTGCCAGCTTAAGTATTTCATGCCGATAAGGTGGAGGGACCCACAGCTGGTTTTTACCCAACCATGGTTCGGCTGGTGAGGCATTCACTGGTATAGCGCGACGAAAGAAGAGGCCGTTCTCGGAGAAATATTCTCCATCGTCAGGTGATAGAGATTTTTCGACCGTTGCCTTGAGTTCCGCGTCGACTTGTTGAGCTTTAATGATGTCTTCCTGAGATATCCTCAGGGGTAAGCCCAGGCTTGTGTTCTCTGGAAGCATAGACTCCAATTTGGGAGTCGAATTTCTTGACGATGACGGTAGGTGTGGTTCAGGCGTTGTGTCAGCTAATTGTTTGGTCTGGCTTCTTGTCACCGCACATGCAGGATACAGTTCATTATCATTATCTGGAACTGTTGACAAAGGGTCTGAAACCGTACAGGGGTATACTTTGCTTCCCGCAAGGTCATTCCCTAGAAGTAGGTGTACTCCTGGGACAGGAATACTATCTATCACACCTAAAATGACCTCACCTTCGACGAGATGATGTTTCAGGGCAAACTTGTGTAGAGGGACGACAGTAGATTTCGTCCCCACTCCCTGGATAATGGAAATCCTTCCGGTGTTCGTCTCTGGTGAAATGTCCATTGAACTTTTCAAAAGGAGTGATTGTGACGCTCCTGTGTCTCTTAGAACGGTGATATTCTTCTGAGACAACGGATCACCTGGTTTGCTAATGATGGCTTCGGCAATAAAAGATGAAAAGTCAACTTTTCTCGATCCCTCGAGATCGGTAGACTCGGAAGAAACTGGATGGTGGCGAGAACAGTCAAAATGTGACTGCACATAATGCGTGGAGACTTGACTACCTTCTTGCGGACACTTAGGGTTAGAGTCCTTTTGAATTCTAGAGTTCATAGTTGAACTGGCTGCTTGAGGGGGTAGAGCATAGTGCGCAGAAGTACGCACCACCTCTCTGTTATATTGACGACGTTTGTAACAGTCCTTGACATGGTGACCAGGCCTTTTGCAGAACTGGCATACTGCTCGACGATTGAGAGTTGATCTTGGTTTCTCTCTGGACTGTGATGTCTTCAAATGTTGGCCAACAGGAGGATTGCTGCCAAAAAGGGGAAGCACGGGGTTGAGGCGGTTTCCTGACACTGGTGGTTTCTTATGCACCAACATATATGTGTCAGCCGACTCAGCAGCCTTCTGGATGTCAGTTATCTTGTTATCCAGAATGTGTAGTCGTATCTCTTCAGGCAGGGACGATAGGAATTCTTCCCTTAGGATAAGTGACCTGAGTTTCTCAAACTCAGAAACTCCCTCCGAGTGTAGCCACCTTGAGAATATTTTCTCCTTTTCAAAGAGAAATTCCACATATGATTGTGTGGGTAACTTGCGGAGTGTTCGGAATTTTGTCCGATAGGCCTCGGGCGTCAGTGCGTAGGCCTTCAAAATGGCAGTCTTGACCAAACTATAGTTATTTTGAACGTCGTGAGAGAGTGCCTGGTATGTTTTTGCAGCTTTCCCAGTAAGGACAGAGCTCAATAAAGCAGTAATGGAGGTTTCGGGCCATTCACAAGTCTTCGCTAAACTCTCAAACGAGTTAAAGAAAACGACCAAATCTGTTTCATCAAATTTAGGAACTAATTTCCCAAATTTGGCAATCACTTGCCCTACCGACAACTTTTTTGGATCTACCAGAGAAGTGACATCACTAACTTGACCAAACTCTAATTCCAACCTCCTCTTATCTAAAGCAATTTTAGCCTCTAACTCCTGTCTCTCTAGAGCAACTTTCTCCTTCTCTAAAGCAATTCTAGCTTCTAATTCTACCTTCTCTAGAGTTTTCTCCTCGCGGAGCAACACACCAGCCAACAAACTTTCATCAAATACTCCTTCATTAATGAAATGAACAACAATTTTATCTCTCAACACTTCTGACTTCTGCGTAACAGAATAATCCAATTTCAATTCCTTAACAACACTAACCAAAACTTTTCTACTCAACTTTTCTACATCTTCAACAGTAGGATTAGCCAAAAAAGACTCCATAACACTAACTTGAAAATCACAACAAGCCTAGATTCTTTAAATTAACACACCGTGTTGGGCCGTGTACTTGACCTCTAAATGTAGGACGTGACACGTCTGCTTATTTGACCTAGATACTCTAGCCTGAGCGCGCGTTGTAAGAACACTGCGCTACTGGATATAAAACAACTAAATCCAACTAACCTTAGTATTCAACTGATATAACCAACAACTGGAACGACAGATTAAATCCCGGACGAGCCCCCACTTTGTAACGTTAACCAATCTATCAGCCAAATAGAAGGAGAACGTCCCCGGATTCTTTTTTCGGGGTCATATGCAAATGCCTTACGGCCTAAGTGGATGAACACTTAACACAACGACTCACTAGGGCTCGAATTTAATGTCTAGGGAAGCTAGTGATACTATTGTAATTAACACTCATCCAATCTACATACGACCTTTTAATCAGCGAACACAATTGTGGCAGAACACAAAGATGAACTAGATAAAATATTTAATGTATAAAATATCAAAAACCCAACTTACACAATGTAGGAAAAAACACTATCACAGATTTCTACACTGTCAAAAAAACAGCCACAGGCCACACAACACTGCTGTAGCTTCAGGAATTACTTAGCGACAAGTAATATTAAACTAGAAGACTAAATCACTTAAGAAAGCAAGGCACACACAGGTCTTAAGTACTCTCACGTTCAAATGGTCAGAGTCTATAGCCGGACAATATGGACGGCTGCCTGAGCAAGATAAAACGGCCTCGTAGACTGCCAGGTCAAGATAAACTGCCTCGTGTTGCGAGTGTGCAGTGCAATTAAAGACTTCTGTGACAGGGGAGGTTATCCTCAACTCATGTCGCCATTGGTTGGGATAATCATCTGATCAGAATCATTCAATCAGATTTTAATGGAAAATTTCTATGTCTCAAACACCTTAATAAGTCAGTGGAAAAACCCCAGGTGTTACACCATCATTCCATATAAGGAATTATACAATGTCAAAATAAAAATGACTCGACCTAAGTAGGTCACACTGTTAATTTTTCTTTCATAATTTTTTTTTTTAATTTTACTTCTAATTCTTTTAATTTTACTTCTACTAATTTGACCCCTGTCTGAATCATAAATGGTTATGTGATATGGTCAAAGCATACAACTTTCCTTTGGAATCCTTCATATATAATTTTAATGGCATTAATGTCATTGAACCCATTTCTAATTGTCTAGTGTGTTGCCAGTTTCACCATCTAACCACTCTCCCATTGTCAACATAATTAAGCCATCTAACCAACAGATGACTACTTTCCTATTGACCACATATATGAATCATTTAACCACCAACTGACCACTCATCTACTGTCCACATATTTGAGCCATCTAACAAACAATTGACCACTCTCCTATTGAACCATTTAACCACCAACTGACCACTCGCACTGACCACATATTTGAATCATTTAACCACCAACTGACCACCCATCTACTGACCACATATTTGAGCCATCTAACAAACAATTGACCACTCTCCTATTGAACCATTTAACCACCAACTGACCACTCGCACTGACCACATATTTGAATCATTTAACCACCAACTGACCACTCATCTACTGTCCACATATTTGAGCCATCTAACAAACAATTGACCACTCTCCTATTGAATCATTTAACCACCAACTGATCATTCGTGTTGTCCACACATTTGAACCATTTAACCACCAACTGACCATTCGTGTTGTCCACACGTTTGAATCATTTAACCACCAACTGACCATTCGTGTTGTCCACACGTTTGAACCATTTAACCACCAACTGACCATTCGTGTTGTCCACACGTTTGAACCATTTAACCACCAACTGACCACTCTTGTATTGTCCACAGATTTGAATGTTGAAGCGAGTCTTGAAAAGATGCCAGACGAACAGATAACTGAGGCGGCCACCATCTCGTGAGTCACGTGGTGTTTGTTGACATGTCTGTGTACGTTGTATTTTTGTTTCTGCTGGTCCATGTTAAGTCTGTCCCGGCCTGGCTTGGACACAGGTACGTTGTCTGGTCACCTCAAGCCCTGGGCTGGTCGTGGACAGGGGTCACGTGTCCCTCTTCCCTCATTCCCCCGCCTTTCACCCACCAACAAACACGTACTTTTTCTCGTCATTTTGGCTTCACACCTATACGCTTTTCCTGTCTTTTTAATGTTACACATTTTCTTGTATCAGTAGATCCCACATATACACATTTCTCGTCTCCAATGTCGAAGAAATTAAAATAAAACACTGCACAGTTACAGTTTAAACTAAGACCTTTACAGACAACATTGATGAGCTCTCATTTACATAGTTGATGAGTTCCACGAACCTAATTTAAAAAGAGTTAAGCCATAACTTTAAAAAAAAAAACCAACAGCGTCGAAAATGGACTGACAGATGTATTGAAATACATGATTATTCTTTGGTAGAGCGCGAGACTGTTAACTCGAGAGTCTCAAGTTCGAATCTGGGTTCTAGTCCCTGAGTACACCCAACTCTGATGAGTACTTAACTCACGTTAGGGGATTTAAGGGCGGCTAGGCATAGAGCTGCCCACACTATCCCTTCATATGCCCGAGGTCACGAAACATGAACACTACTTCATCTCCCCAGTGGGTCGCTAAAGAGGAATCATTTTTTATTTTATTTTTTATTTTTGGGAACTCTTCTGGTCTGAAGTTTAGTTCCATTGTTCTCACACTGTTTTAGTCTATAACCATTTTTCTCTCATACATGCGTGAAAACGCTCTGGTAGAAGAAACACAGGTCGTATGTTAGAGCAGCACTGCAGGGATTTGACCCCCCCCCCCCCCCCCACACACACACTTCTGTCGCCAATCTTTGCCGTGGAGTGGAGTGCAATACTGCTACCTTTGTCCAGCACTGAAGGGCATAAGGGTGATTGCTAAATTTAACTGACATAAATTTTACTACATTGGTGTGGATACGATTCACTGTCGTCATTATCATTGCATTAGTATCATAGCGGAGCATAGGGCCTCCTTCAAATCTCGTCACTCTCTGCAGTCTTATCCCAGCCTTTGCATGCAAGGTGTGTGTGTGTGTATATATATATATATATATATATATATATATATATATATATATATATATATATATATATATGTATCGGTACTTGTCTACATTATGCTACATGCGGCATGTCGAAGTCTTTTGACTGGTATTGATAAGTGACACGTCTGTTGGCTGCTGTGGTACTTAACGACGTATATGTGTGCGTGGCGAGGGGGGGGGGGATTATGGCCTTACATTCTTATGTTGACCGTACTTGTGGCAGTACACATAAGGCCCTGTTTGTCATGCGCGGATTACCGCGCGGTAATGCGACGCTTGCCATGGTAACGGATCAGCACGGGTCATCGCGTCAGCCCGTGCAGTCACGCGAGGGTTTTTGTCTTTAAACCGTGTTACCAAGATTTACAGCTGTTTCTGTCGGGAATCTGTGTCACCAATACTTTTGTAAACTACAGGATCTGTGTCACCAATACCTTTTTAAACTAGAGGATCTGTGTCACCAATACTTTTTTAAACTAGGGAATCTGTCACCAATACCTTTTTAAGCAATCTGTGTCCCCAATACTTTTGTAAACTAGGGAATCTGTGTCACCAATACTTTTTTAAACTAAGGGATACTGTGTCACCAATACCTTTTTAAACTAGGGAATCTGTGTCACCAATACCTTTTTAAACTAGAGGATGTAACGGACACCTATCTACCAGCCAGATAGATGGTGAACGCCCCCGGATTCTTTTTTGGAGTTATATGCAAATGACATAAAGCCTAAATGAATGAACACTAACTCAACAACACACTAGGGCTCGATTTCGATGTCTAGGGAAAACTAGTGATACTATTGAAGTTAACAACTCATCCAATCTGCATACAACCTTTAATAAGCGAACACAGTTGTGGCAGAACACAAGGTTAAACAAGATAAAATATTTAATTTAGAAAATAACAAAACCCAACTTACAAAGCGTAAGAAAAAATTCTATCACAGATTCTAACACTGTATAAAAATAGCCACTGGTCACATAACACTGCTATAGCATCAAGAATCACTTGGCGACAAGTAATATAATATTAGAACACTTTAACAACTTAGGAATGCATAGCACACTCAGGACTTAAGTTCTCTCACGTTCAAATGGTCAGAATCTATTGCCGGACAAAATGGACGGCCTGGTCATAATGGACCGCTTGATCAAGGTAGACTGCCTCGTGTCGCCTGTGGGCGATCTAGTTAAAGACTTAGGCAACAGGGGAGGTTATCCTCAACTCATGTGGCCATTGGTTGGGGTGGTCATCTGGTCTGAATTAATCAATCAGATCTTGATGGAAAATTTCTACGTCTTAGACACTCTTAATAAGACAGTGGAAAAACCCCGGTAGTTGCACCATCAATCCATATATGGTATTAACACAATGTCAAAATAAAACATTACTGGACCTAAGTAGGTCACAAGGATCTGTGTCACCAATACATTTTTAAACTAGAGGATCTGTGTCACCAATACTTTTTAAAACTAGGGAATCTGTGTCACCAATACTTTTTTAAACTAGGGATACTGTGTCACCAATGCCTTTTTAAACTAGGGATACTGTGTCACCAATACCTTTTTAAACTAGGGAATCTGTGTCACCAATACCTTTTTAAACTAAGTTATACTTTGTCACCAATACCTTTTTAAACTAAGGGATACTGTCGCCAATACCTTTTTAAACTAGGGAATCTGTGTCACCAATACCTTTTTAAACTAAGTTATACTTTGTCACCAATACCTTTTTAAACTAAGGGATACTGTCGCCAATACCTGTTTAAACTAAGGGATACTGTGTCACCAATACCTTTTTAAACTAGGGAATCTGTCACCAATACCTTTTTAAACTAGGGAATCTGTGCCACCAATACCTTTTTAAACTAAGTTATACTTTGTCACCAATACCTTTTTAAACTAAGGGATACTGTCGCCAATACCTGTTTAAACTAAGGGATACTGTGTCACCAATACCTTTTTAAACTAGGGAATCTGTCACCAATACCTTTTTAAACTAGGGAATCTGTGTCACCAATACCTTTTTAAACTAAGTTATACTTTGTCACCAATACCTTTTTAAACTAAGGGATACTGTCGCCAATACCTTTTTAAACTAGGGAATCTGTGTCACCAATACCTTTTTAAACTAAGGGATACTGTCGCCAATACCTGTTTAAACTAAGGGATACTGTGTCACCAATACCTTTTTAAACTAGGGAATCTGTCACCAATACCTTTTTAAACTAGAGGATCTGTGTCACCAATACCTTTTTAAACTAGAGGATCTGTGTCACCAATACTTTTTTAAACTAGAGGATCTGTGTCACCAATACCTTTTTAAACTAGAGGATCTGTGTCACCAATACTTTTTTAAACTAGAGGATCTGTGTCACCAATACCTTTTTAAACTAGAGGATCTGTGTCACCAATACTTTTTTAAACTAGGGAATCTGTCACCAATACCTTTTTAAGCAATCTGTGTCCCCAATACTTTTGTAAACTAGGGAATCTGTGTCACCAATACTTTTTTAAACTAAGGGATACTGTGTCACCAATACCTTTTTAAAATAGGGAATCTGTGTCACCAATACCTTTTTAAACTAGAGGATGTAACGGACACCTATCTACCAGCCAGATAGATGGTGAACGCCCCCGGATTCTTTTTTGGAGTTATATGCAAATGACATAAAGCCTAAATGAATGAACACTAACTCAACAACACACTAGGGCTCGATTTCGATGTCTAGGGAAAACTAGTGATACTATTGAAGTTAACAACTCATCCAATCTGCATACAACCTTTAATAAGCGAACACAGTTGTGGCAGAACACAAGGTTAAACAAGATAAAATATTTAATTTAGAAAATAACAAAACCCAACTTACAAAGCGTAAGAAAAAATTCTATCACAGATTCTAACACTGTATAAAAATAGCCACTGGTCACATAACACTGCTATAGCATCAAGAATCACTTGGCGACAAGTAATATAATATTAGAACACTTTAACAACTTAGGAATGCATAGCACACTCAGGACTTAAGTTCTCTCACGTTCAAATGGTCAGAATCTATTGCCGGACAAAATGGACGGCCTGGTCATAATGGACCGCTTGATCAAGGTAGACTGCCTCGTGTCGCCTGTGGGCGATCTAGTTAAAGACTTAGGCAACAGGGGAGGTTATCCTCAACTCATGTGGCCATTGGTTGGGGTGGTCATCTGGTCTGAATTAATCAATCAGATCTTGATGGAAAATTTCTACGTCTTAGACACTCTTAATAAGACAGTGGAAAAACCCCGGTAGTTGCACCATCAATCCATATATGGTATTAACACAATGTCAAAATAAAACATTACTGGACCTAAGTAGGTCACAAGGATCTGTGTCACCAATACATTTTTAAACTAGAGGATCTGTGTCACCAATACTTTTTAAAACTAGGGAATCTGTGTCACCAATACCTTTTTAAACTAGGGATACTGTGTCACCAATACCTTTTTAAACTAGGGAATCTGTGTCACCAATACTTTTTAAAACTAGGGAATCTGTGTCACCAATACTTTTTTAAACTAGGGATACTGTGTCACCAATACCTTTTTAAACTAGGGAATCTGTGTCACCAATACCTTTTTAAACTAAGTTATACTTTGTCACCAATACCTTTTTAAACTAAGGGATACTGTCGCCAATACCTTTTTAAACTAGGGAATCTGTGTCACCAATACTTTTTTAAACTAGGGATACTGTGTCACCAATGCCTTTTTAAACTAGGGATACTGTGTCACCAATACCTTTTTAAACTAGGGAATCTGTGTCACCAATACCTTTTTAAACTAGGGAATCTGTGTCACCAATACCTTTTTAAACTAAGTTATACTTTGTCACCAATACCTTTTTAAACTAAGGGATACTGTCGCCAATACCTTTTTAAACTAGGGAATCTGTGTCACCAATACCTTTTTAAACTAAGGGATACTGTCGCCAATACCTGTTTAAACTAAGGGATACTGTGTCACCAATACCTTTTTAAACTAGAGGATCTGTGTCACCAATACTTTTTTAAACTAGGGAATCTGTCACCAATACCTTTTTAAGCAATCTGTGTCCCCAATACTTTTGTAAACTAGGGAATCTGTGTCACCAATACTTTTTTAAACTAAGGGATACTGTGTCACCAATACCTTTTTAAACTAGGGAATCTGTGTCACCAATACCTTTTTAAACTAGAGGATGTAACGGACACCTATCTACCAGCCAGATAGATGGTGAACGCCCCCGGATTCTTTTTTGGAGTTATATGCAAATGACATAAAGCCTAAATGAATGAACACTAACTCAACAACACACTAGGGCTCGATTTCGATGTCTAGGGAAAACTAGTGATACTATTGAAGTTAACAACTCATCCAATCTGCATACAACCTTTAATAAGCGAACACAGTTGTGGCAGAACACAAGGTTAAACAAGATAAAATATTTAATTTAGAAAATAACAAAACCCAACTTACAAAGCGTAAGAAAAAATTCTATCACAGATTCTAACACTGTATAAAAATAGCCACTGGTCACATAACACTGCTATAGCATCAAGAATCACTTGGCGACAAGTAATATAATATTAGAACACTTTAACAACTTAGGAATGCATAGCACACTCAGGACTTAAGTTCTCTCACGTTCAAATGGTCAGAATCTATTGCCGGACAAAATGGACGGCCTGGTCATAATGGACCGCTTGATCAAGGTAGACTGCCTCGTGTCGCCTGTGGGCGATCTAGTTAAAGACTTAGGCAACAGGGGAGGTTATCCTCAACTCATGTGGCCATTGGTTGGGGTGGTCATCTGGTCTGAATTAATCAATCAGATCTTGATGGAAAATTTCTACGTCTTAGACACTCTTAATAAGACAGTGGAAAAACCCCGGTAGTTGCACCATCAATCCATATATGGTATTAACACAATGTCAAAATAAAACATTACTGGACCTAAGTAGGTCACAAGGATCTGTGTCACCAATACATTTTTAAACTAGAGGATCTGTGTCACCAATACTTTTTAAAACTAGGGAATCTGTGTCACCAATACTTTTTTAAACTAGGGATACTGTGTCACCAATGCCTTTTTAAACTAGGGATACTGTGTCACCAATACCTTTTTAAACTAGGGAATCTGTGTCACCAATACCTTTTTAAACTAAGTTATACTTTGTCACCAATACCTTTTTAAACTAAGGGATACTGTCGCCAATACCTTTTTAAACTAGGGAATCTGTGTCACCAATACCTTTTTAAACTAAGTTATACTTTGTCACCAATACCTTTTTAAACTAAGGGATACTGTCGCCAATACCTGTTTAAACTAAGGGATACTGTGTCACCAATACCTTTTTAAACTAGGGAATCTGTCACCAATACCTTTTTAAACTAGGGAATCTGTGCCACCAATACCTTTTTAAACTAAGTTATACTTTGTCACCAATACCTTTTTAAACTAAGGGATACTGTCGCCAATACCTGTTTAAACTAAGGGATACTGTGTCACCAATACCTTTTTAAACTAGGGAATCTGTCACCAATACCTTTTTAAACTAGGGAATCTGTGTCACCAATACCTTTTTAAACTAAGTTATACTTTGTCACCAATACCTTTTTAAACTAAGGGATACTGTCGCCAATACCTTTTTAAACTAGGGAATCTGTGTCACCAATACCTTTTTAAACTAAGGGATACTGTCGCCAATACCTGTTTAAACTAAGGGATACTGTGTCACCAATACCTTTTTAAACTAGGGAATCTGTCACCAATACCTTTTTAAACTAGAGGATCTGTGTCACCAATACCTTTTTAAACTAGAGGATCTGTGTCACCAATACTTTTTTAAACTAGAGGATCTGTGTCACCAATACCTTTTTAAACTAGAGGATCTGTGTCACCAATACTTTTTTAAACTAGAGGATCTGTGTCACCAATACCTTTTTAAACTAGAGGATCTGTGTCACCAATACTTTTTTAAACTAGGGAATCTGTCACCAATACCTTTTTAAGCAATCTGTGTCCCCAATACTTTTGTAAACTAGGGAATCTGTGTCACCAATACTTTTTTAAACTAAGGGATACTGTGTCACCAATACCTTTTTAAACTAGGGAATCTGTGTCACCAATACCTTTTTAAACTAGAGGATGTAACGGACACCTATCTACCAGCCAGATAGATGGTGAACGCCCCCGGATTCTTTTTTGGAGTTATATGCAAATGACATAAAGCCTAAATGAATGAACACTAACTCAACAACACACTAGGGCTCGATTTCGATGTCTAGGGAAAACTAGTGATACTATTGAAGTTAACAACTCATCCAATCTGCATACAACCTTTAATAAGCGAACACAGTTGTGGCAGAACACAAGGTTAAACAAGATAAAATATTTAATTTAGAAAATAACAAAACCCAACTTACAAAGCGTAAGAAAAAATTCTATCACAGATTCTAACACTGTATAAAAATAGCCACTGGTCACATAACACTGCTATAGCATCAAGAATCACTTGGCGACAAGTAATATAATATTAGAACACTTTAACAACTTAGGAATGCATAGCACACTCAGGACTTAAGTTCTCTCACGTTCAAATGGTCAGAATCTATTGCCGGACAAAATGGACGGCCTGGTCATAATGGACCGCTTGATCAAGGTAGACTGCCTCGTGTCGCCTGTGGGCGATCTAGTTAAAGACTTAGGCAACAGGGGAGGTTATCCTCAACTCATGTGGCCATTGGTTGGGGTGGTCATCTGGTCTGAATTAATCAATCAGATCTTGATGGAAAATTTCTACGTCTTAGACACTCTTAATAAGACAGTGGAAAAACCCCGGTAGTTGCACCATCAATCCATATATGGTATTAACACAATGTCAAAATAAAACATTACTGGACCTAAGTAGGTCACAAGGATCTGTGTCACCAATACATTTTTAAACTAGAGGATCTGTGTCACCAATACTTTTTAAAACTAGGGAATCTGTGTCACCAATACTTTTTTAAACTAGGGATACTGTGTCACCAATGCCTTTTTAAACTAGGGATACTGTGTCACCAATACCTTTTTAAACTAGGGAATCTGTGTCACCAATACCTTTTTAAACTAAGTTATACTTTGTCACCAATACCTTTTTAAACTAAGGGATACTGTCGCCAATACCTTTTTAAACTAGGGAATCTGTGTCACCAATACCTTTTTAAACTAAGTTATACTTTGTCACCAATACCTTTTTAAACTAAGGGATACTGTCGCCAATACCTGTTTAAACTAAGGGATACTGTGTCACCAATACCTTTTTAAACTAGGGAATCTGTCACCAATACCTTTTTAAACTAGGGAATCTGTGCCACCAATACCTTTTTAAACTAAGTTATACTTTGTCACCAATACCTTTTTAAACTAAGGGATACTGTCGCCAATACCTGTTTAAACTAAGGGATACTGTGTCACCAATACCTTTTTAAACTAGGGAATCTGTCACCAATACCTTTTTAAACTAGGGAATCTGTGTCACCAATACCTTTTTAAACTAAGTTATACTTTGTCACCAATACCTTTTTAAACTAAGGGATACTGTCGCCAATACCTTTTTAAACTAGGGAATCTGTGTCACCAATACCTTTTTAAACTAAGGGATACTGTCGCCAATACCTGTTTAAACTAAGGGATACTGTGTCACCAATACCTTTTTAAACTAGGGAATCTGTCACCAATACCTTTTTAAACTAGAGGATCTGTGTCACCAATACCTTTTTAAACTAGAGGATCTGTGTCACCAATACTTTTTTAAACTAGAGGATCTGTGTCACCAATACCTTTTTAAACTAGAGGATCTGTGTCACCAATACTTTTTTAAACTAGAGGATCTGTGTCACCAATACCTTTTTAAACTAGAGGATCTGTGTCACCAATACTTTTTTAAACTAGGGAATCTGTCACCAATACCTTTTTAAGCAATCTGTGTCCCCAATACTTTTGTAAACTAGGGAATCTGTGTCACCAATACTTTTTTAAACTAAGGGATACTGTGTCACCAATACCTTTTTAAAATAGGGAATCTGTGTCACCAATACCTTTTTAAACTAGAGGATGTAACGGACACCTATCTACCAGCCAGATAGATGGTGAACGCCCCCGGATTCTTTTTTGGAGTTATATGCAAATGACATAAAGCCTAAATGAATGAACACTAACTCAACAACACACTAGGGCTCGATTTCGATGTCTAGGGAAAACTAGTGATACTATTGAAGTTAACAACTCATCCAATCTGCATACAACCTTTAATAAGCGAACACAGTTGTGGCAGAACACAAGGTTAAACAAGATAAAATATTTAATTTAGAAAATAACAAAACCCAACTTACAAAGCGTAAGAAAAAATTCTATCACAGATTCTAACACTGTATAAAAATAGCCACTGGTCACATAACACTGCTATAGCATCAAGAATCACTTGGCGACAAGTAATATAATATTAGAACACTTTAACAACTTAGGAATGCATAGCACACTCAGGACTTAAGTTCTCTCACGTTCAAATGGTCAGAATCTATTGCCGGACAAAATGGACGGCCTGGTCATAATGGACCGCTTGATCAAGGTAGACTGCCTCGTGTCGCCTGTGGGCGATCTAGTTAAAGACTTAGGCAACAGGGGAGGTTATCCTCAACTCATGTGGCCATTGGTTGGGGTGGTCATCTGGTCTGAATTAATCAATCAGATCTTGATGGAAAATTTCTACGTCTTAGACACTCTTAATAAGACAGTGGAAAAACCCCGGTAGTTGCACCATCAATCCATATATGGTATTAACACAATGTCAAAATAAAACATTACTGGACCTAAGTAGGTCACAAGGATCTGTGTCACCAATACATTTTTAAACTAGAGGATCTGTGTCACCAATACTTTTTAAAACTAGGGAATCTGTGTCACCAATACCTTTTTAAACTAGGGATACTGTGTCACCAATACCTTTTTAAACTAGGGAATCTGTGTCACCAATACTTTTTAAAACTAGGGAATCTGTGTCACCAATACTTTTTTAAACTAGGGATACTGTGTCACCAATACCTTTTTAAACTAGGGAATCTGTGTCACCAATACCTTTTTAAACTAAGTTATACTTTGTCACCAATACCTTTTTAAACTAAGGGATACTGTCGCCAATACCTTTTTAAACTAGGGAATCTGTGTCACCAATACTTTTTTAAACTAGGGATACTGTGTCACCAATGCCTTTTTAAACTAGGGATACTGTGTCACCAATACCTTTTTAAACTAGGGAATCTGTGTCACCAATACCTTTTTAAACTAGGGAATCTGTGTCACCAATACCTTTTTAAACTAAGTTATACTTTGTCACCAATACCTTTTTAAACTAAGGGATACTGTCGCCAATACCTTTTTAAACTAGGGAATCTGTGTCACCAATACCTTTTTAAACTAAGGGATACTGTCGCCAATACCTGTTTAAACTAAGGGATACTGTGTCACCAATACCTTTTTAAACTAGAGGATCTGTGTCACCAATACCTTTTTAAACTAGAGGATCTGTGTCACCAATACCTTTTTAAACTAGAGGATCTGTGTCACCAATACTTTTTTAAACTAGAGGATCTGTGTCACCAATACCTTTTTAAACTAGAGGATCTGTGTCACCAATACTTTTTTAAACTAGAGGATCTGTGTCACCAATACCTTTTTAAACTAGAGGATCTGTGTCACCAATACCTTTTTAAACTAGAGGATCTGTGTCACCAATACCTTTTTAAACTAGAGGATCTGTGTCACCAATACCTTTTTAAACTAGAGGATCTGTGTCACCAATACCTTTTTAAACTAGGGAATCTGTGTCACCAATACCTTTTTAAACTAGGGAATCTGTGTCACCAATACCTTTTTAAACTAAGTTATACTTTGTCACCAATACCTTTTTAAACTAAGGGATACTGTCGCCAATACCTTTTTAAACTAGGGAATCTGTGTCACCAATACCTTTTTAAACTAAGTTATACTTTGTCACCAATACCTTTTTAAACTAAGGGATACTGTCGCCAATACCTGTTTAAACTAAGGGATACTGTGTCACCAATACCTTTTTAAACTAGGGAATCTGTCACCAATACCTTTTTAAACTAGAGGATCTGTGTCACTAATACTGTTTTAAAAAGTCACCGTCGACCGAGGCTTGAGCTAGTGTGACCTATAAACCCATTACCAGTACATTGAGACGCCCGGCTTAACGCAACGGCAAGTCGCGAAGAACAACGTACTCGCTGAATGCATACAACCAACAAGACTAATCTTCACACAACCAAAAAGACAGATCTAACATAGCTGGTGTCACACTAGACAAAATTATCGGTTTCGTTGTCACAATAGACATATAATTTAACGGAGCTTTGTCACACAAGAAAATGTAACGGTTTTCTTGTCACTCAAGACAGTTTTAACAGCGCTGTTGTCGCTCAAGACAGTTTTAACGGGTCCGTTGTCACTCAAGACAGTTTTACCGGTTTCGATGTCACCCAAGACTGTTTTAACGGTTTAGATGTCACCCAAGACAGTTTTAACGGCGCTGTTGTCGCCCAAGTACAGGGTGTTGCTTGTACTGTGACCAATGAAGCAGAGCCGGTGAACCATTGACGTTTTATCGATTGCTTGTGTAAGCAACCAGAGGACAGTGACACGGGTATTAAATGGCCGTGGTTGTGCTGTTACAGACTATGTAGTTGTGTCTTTACTGGTTGTGTCTCTGTGGTTTTGCCATAGCAGGTTGTGTGTTAGTGAACTAATGACCTAATGCTGGATTACTTTGTCCCTTGACCAAATGCTGGATGACTTAGCCCCTTGACCTAATGCTGGATGACTTAGTCCCATGCTGGATGATTTAGTCCCCTGACCTAATGCTGGATGACTTAGTCCCATGACCTAATGCTGGATTAGTCCCCTGACCTAATGCTGGATGACTTAGTCCCCTGACCTAATGCTGGATGACTTAGTCCCATGACCTAATGCAGGATGACTTAGTCCCATGACCTAATGCTGGATGACTTAGTCCCATGACCTAATGCAGGATGACTTAGTCCCATGACCTAATGCTGGATGACTTAGTCCCCTGACCTAATGCTGAATGACTTAGTGCCCTGACCTAATGCAAGATGACTTAGTCCCCTGACCTAATGCTGGATGACTTAGTCCCCTGACCTAATGCTGGATGACTTAGTCCCCTGACCTAATGAAGGATGACTTAGTCCCCTGACCTAATGCTGGATGACTTTGTCCCCTGACATAATGTTGGATGACTTTCCCCTGACCTAATGTTGGATGACTTAGTCCCATGACCTAATGTTGGATGTCTTTGTCACATGACCTAATGTTGGATGACTTAGTCCCCTGACCTAATGTTGGATGACTTAGTCCCATGACCTAATGCTGGATGACTTAGTCCCATGACCTTATGCTGGATTAATTAGTCCCATGACCTAATGCAGGATGACTTAGTCCCCTGACCTAACGCTGGATGACTTAGTCCCCTGACCTAATGCTGGATGACTTAGTCCTAGCATAATGCTGGATGACTTAGTCCCCTGACCTAATGTTGGATGACTTAGTCCCCTGACCTAATGCAAGATGACTTAGTCCCCTGACCTAATGCTGGATGACTTAGTCACATGACCTAATGCAAGATGACTTAGTCCCCTGATCTAATGCTGGATGACTTAGTCCCATGACCTAATGCTGGATGACTTTGTGTCTCCTCCCCCCCCCCCCCCCCCCCCCGACCTAATACTTGATAACAAAATATCTCTGCTATTTGTTGATCTTACCCTGGGACACAACTGGGCTAACTGGCATTTATTTTTAACCAGTTAATAGATTTCTTGTGACAACACACTGTCCTTTGTGTTGTAAAGTGAAGAAATAAAACTGGAATTGGAAAAGTTGATTTGGCATTGATTCCTGGCTAATCCCTCCCATTGTTATGTGTAGCTTGGTCAATACCTGGGAATCAGGTAGTTACATTACCATGTGTTTCTTGAGGGTGGTTGGTGGGGGTCTTAATCATGTGGTGGTAATAAAGTCAAATTAATTCATGTGTTTACATTTCATGGTGTGGGGGGGGGGAGGGTGTAGTAGGGTACCTAATATAGGTAGTAATAGTTCATCTCTTATGTCATAGCACACCTTTATGGGATGTTATGTTACCTGATAACCTGGTGCATGGTGGCATAGGTCACCTCTTGTGGGACCATGGGTCACCTGCTGTTGTGGGGTCACGGGTCACCTGTTGTGGGACCATGGGTCACCTGTTGTGGGGCCATGGGTCACCTGCTGTTGTGGGGCCATGGGTCACCTGCTGTTGTGGGGTCATGGGTCAGCTGTTGTGGGGCCATGGGTCACCTGCTGTTGTGGGACCATGGGTTACCTGCTGTTGTGGGGTCACGTGTCAGCTATGGGTCACCTGCTGTTGTGGGGTCATGGGTCACCTGTTGTTGGGTCACGGGTCACCTGTTGTGGGACCATGGGTCACCTGTTGTGGGGTCATTGGTCACCTGCTGTTGTGGGGTCACAGGTCACCTGTTGGGTCACGGGTTACCTGTAGTGGGGTCATGGGTCATCTGTTGTGGGGTCACGGGTTACCTGTAGTGGGGTCACGGGTTACCTGTAGTGGGGTCACGGGTTACCTGTAGTGGGGTCATGGGTCATCTGTTGAGGGGTCATGGGTCACCTGTTGTGGGGTCATGGGTCACCTGTTGTGGGACCATGGGTCACCTGTTGTGGGGTCATTGGTCACCTGCTGTTGTGGGGTCACAGGTCACCTGTTGTGGGGTCACGGGTTACCTGTAGTGGGGTCATGGGTCATCTGTTGTGGGGTCACGGGTTACCTGTAGTGGGGTCACGGGTTACCTGTAGTGGGGTCACGGGTTACCTGTAGTGGGGTCATGGGTCATCTGTTGAGGGGTCATGGGTCACCTGTTGTGGGGTCATGGGTCATCTGTTGAGGGGTCATGGGTCACCTGTTGTGGGGTCACGGGTTACCTGTAGTGGGGTCATGGGTCATCTGTTGTGGGGTCATGGGTTACCTGTAGTGGGGTCATGGGTTACCTGTAGTGGGGTCATGGGTCATCTGTTGAGGGGTCATGGGTCACCTGTTGTGGGGTCACGGGTTACCTGTAGTGGGGTCATGGGTCATCTGTTGTGGGGTCATGGGTTACCTGTAGTGGGGTCATGGGTTACCTGTAGTGGGGTCATGGGTCATCTGTTGAGGGGTCATGGGTCACCTGTTGTGGGGTCACGGGTTACCTGTAGTGGGGTCATGGGTCATCTGTTGTGGTGTGACCTGTGCACAACACCTTAGCTGCACCTTCAGCCCCCCACACAGTTTTACCTGTCGTACATTTGATGTCATCAACTCCCAGGTTATCTCTATAAAATCTCCCCTGTTGATCCCACCATTATAGCATGATCCTGCCTTTAAGGCACACAACTTGGTATTTCTCTGTTTTTATTGTGTCCCTAGTTTGGCTGTTAGAAAGTTAAAAAAGTAGCTTTCTCAGATGAAGACCATCTCTTGTTGTTTGTAGCTTAAAATTAAACTGGTAAAAGTGAAAATATTGGTGATACCTGGCATGTACCTGGTAAAGTTGTGTGACTTGACCCATTCACCCTTTTAAGGTGACAAGCACCTTTTTTATGAAGGCCAAGTGACTCGCAACCCCACTACAATTGAAAAAGACATTAAAAATCCTTAACAATAAAACTGAATTATCGTGAATTTTGTTTAATATACTATATCCATTGGTACCCCCTCTGAAAACTGTGACTCAACCTGTTCTCAAATTATTGGTCTTGTACTTGTAGAATTCAGCAGAATAGTGTTTACATCATAATTGCTGTCTTTGACAGCTGTTTTTAATAACAATAAAAGTCCACAACTTACCTTCTGTTGTCAAAACATCGTCAATGTTAACATACATCATTTCTAAACTGGACCATGCTTGTATGTATAATGCTTTATGTATTGTTGATATTTGTGTCTGACACAAGATTATCATATCTTTTAACTGTGTTTACTTTCAGGGCCCTAACAATTGTAGACTCCTCACGAATATCATCTCGATCCTTCTCATAGTCTATGTATTGTTGATACTTGGGTCTGACACAAGATTATCATATCTTTTAACTGTGTTTACTTTCAGGGCCCTAACAATTGTAGACTCCTCACGAATATCCACCTTCATCATCTCAATCCTTCTCATAGTCTATGGCAGCTTCAGGTAGGTCCCCTTGTTTGATACATTAGTGAACAGTTTAGAATTTATCTCAGTGTTGACAGTAGGCTGAATATGACCATTCCTGCTTGTTTCAGATCATTAAATATTGAGAGAGAGAAAGAAAAAGATGAAAAAGACAAAGAAAAGTTTGGCTTATCTTTACCCGGGGGTGGCAGCTCAGACAGTGAATCCCGTAAGTCTGAGGTCACAGTGGTCCTGTAAAACCATTTTCATTGGTCCCATGTCTTTCACAATATTTCTTCTACAATCCAACTAACTTCTTAACCCTTTAACATTTAGATAATGCTATACATTTATATATATTTTTTAAAATTAAATTAATTTTGTCTATTGTTATAAGCTCTAAAAAAATGGACTGGTATCAACACACATCACTAATTACACATGGTGTTATTTAAAGAGAGCATAGTTTTCAAGTTATCTAATCGGCTTTCACCCTAATGTACACAGGACAATAACAGCCTGTGTGCAAAAGGATGAGAAACTCATCCACATCCAATAAACAAATCCCTTTCAGCCATGCTAAATGTTTCATGTTGATCCAAACGACAGAAGATGGAATAAATTTTTTTTTGTTTTCAGAAACGATGACTCGGGAGACTTATCAAGGTAACACGTTTTTTTTGTTCACAGAGCTCCAGACCCTGGACACCTGCCAGGCCATGTTCCTGCCTGTTGGCGCCTCCATCTCCCTGCTCATCATGTTCCTCTTCTTTGACTCCCTGCAAGTCGTCTTCGCTGTCTTCACAGCTAGTGAGTTCAATGGGTTGTTTTTTATTTGCTAGAGTTGGTGTGGGGTTATATTAAATGGCTCTTTTCTCTAGACCTAATATGGGGTTATATTGAATGGCTTTTTCTCTAATGTAGGGTTATATTGAATGGCTTTTTCCCTAGACTTAATGTAGGGTTATATTGAATGGCTTATTCTTTAATGTAGGGTTATATTGAATGGCTTATTCTCTAGACCTAATGTAGGGTTATATTGAATGGCTTTTTCCCTAGACTTAATGTAGGGTTATATTGAATGGCTTATTCTTTAATGTAGGGTTATATTGAATGGCTTATTCTCTAGACCTAATGTAGGGTTATATTGAATGGCCTATTCTCTAGACCTAATGTAGGATTAAATTGAATGGCTTTTTCTCTAGACCTAATGTAGGGTTATATTGAATGGTTTTATGTAACAATGGGCAATGTTTGTAGTTGTAGAAGGTTTGAAGAAATATAAGTAGTTTGTTATTTCTGTGTCAACATTGTGCGTTAACATTGTGTGTTTAGTATAGGTAAGTTACAAGTATGGTCTAGTTAGTATTTGACTATGTCACCAGACTGTTTGCTAAAAATGTGTCTGTGTTATCAATTGTCCAACATTTTACTGTATGTCCACTAAATGTCCACAACTCAGTGTTGATGTATGTCCACTATGGACAAGTCAAATGTCTATTACCCAGTTTTGATATATGCCCAATATTTAGTGTTGAAAATGTGAACAAAATGTTCATTGCCCTGTGTTGAAGCATGTCCACTAAATGTCGAATTACCAAGTATTGAAATATGTCCACTACCCAGTATTGAAGCATGTCCACTAAATGTCCACTTGTGTATTTCAGTTCTGGCTACTGTAGCTTTTGCCTTTCTGCTCCTGCCCATGTGCCAGTACTTTGTCCAGCCGTGTTCCAGTGGACAGAAGTAAGTAGCACCCAACCTGATAACTTTTAGCACCCATCCTGATTACATGTAGCACCCAACCTGATCACTTGTAGCACCCAACCTGATTACTTGTAGCACCCAACCTGATTACTTGTAGCACCCAACCTGATTACTTGTAGCACCCAACCTGATTACTTGTAGCACCCAACCTGATTACGTGTAGCACCCAACCTGATTACTTGTAGCACCCAACCTGATTACTTGTAGCACCCAACCTGATTACTTGTAGCACCCAACCTGATTACTTGTAGCACCCAACCTGATTACTTGTAGCACCCAACCTGATTACTTGTAGCACCCAACCTGATTACTTGTAGCACCCAACCTGATTACTTGTAGCACCCATCCTGATTACATATAAGATTAGCTGGCATTAACTAGACCACCCATATATGATGGTTACATGGCTAAAGTTGAATAGAGATGCTTTGCCTCATTAACCTTATTAAGACATTGAATATGTATCCAACTTATAGTCTCTTTTACTGTAAGATTATTTTTTTTTTCATGTGTGATTAAAATTGGAATTAAAAACAATTTTTCCACCAGAATATTTATGTGTGTTAGTTTAATTAGAAATATACTAATTCAAGATATCTTTTTGTGCAGTCAGTTGTACATTTATCTTTAACTTTTCACCCCGAATATTTATGTGTTAGTTTAATTAGAAATATACTAGTTCAAGATATCTTTTTGTGCAGTTTAACACATGGTCTTTAACTTTTCCCCCAGAATATTTCTTATGTGTGTTAGTTTAATTAAAAATATATTTGTTAAGATATCTTTTTGTGCAGTCAGTGCTACATATATCTTTAACTTTTCCCCCAGAATATTTCTTATGTGTGTTAGTTTAATTAAAAATACATTTGTTAAGATATCTTTTTGTGCAGTTGTACATATATCTTTAACTTTTCCCCCAGAATATTTCTTATGTGTGTTAGTTTAATGAAAAATATTTTTGTTAAGATATCTTTTTGTGCAGTTGTACATATATCTTTAACTTTTCCCCCAGAATCTCTTTTGTGTGTTAGTTTAATTCCAAATATATTTGTTAAGATATCTTTTTGTGCAGTCAGTTGTACATATATCTTTAACTTTTCCCCCAGAATATTTCTTATATGTGTTAATTTAATAAAAAAATATATTTGTCAAGATATCTTTTTGTGCAGTTTAACACATGGTCTTTAACTTTTCCCCACAGAATCTCTTTTGGTGTGTGTGGCAGATTCACAGCAGCAGAAATCATCTCATTTTGTTTGTCCTTCACCATTGTCTGTATATGGATTCTAACTGGACACTGGCTACTCATGGATGGTAGGAGTAAAAGTTAACTAAGCTAAACATCAACTTTAGTGGTGGTTTATCATTCAATTACAAATTCCATGACTACTTCGGGTGACATTATAAGCATTGAGTCTCTGTATAGCATTTAGTGTTATATATAATTGCTTAATTAGTCTGAAGCATGGGTCTCTGTGTATCTCTGTAAAGCATTTATTACTACTTGCCATTTTTAAATTTGGTGGAAGCTAAGGTCTCTGTGTAGCATTTATTACTACTTGCCATTTTTTTTCTTTAGCCTCAGACATTGGTCTCTACCTTATGTAATTACCACATCTCTATTTTCTTCCTCAGCTCTGGGCATGGGCCTCTGTGTAGCATTTATTGCTCTGGTTCGACTTCCCAGCCTGAAGGTCTCCACTCTTCTTCTCCTGGGCCTGCTAGTGTATGATGTCTTTTGGGTGAGTAGAATCTGTCCTACTGGCAGTAGCTTTGTTGTGCTGTCCTACTGGCAGTAGCTTTGTTGTGCTGTCCTACTGGCAGTAGCTTTGTTGTGCTGTCCTACTGGCAGTAGCTTTGTTGTGCTGTC
The DNA here is from genome assembly GCF_028476545.2 of Physella acuta. Lineage (NCBI taxonomy): Eukaryota > Metazoa > Mollusca > Gastropoda > Physidae > Physella > Physella acuta. Next base: position 485,883 of record NW_026731642.1, read on the forward strand.
CTTCTGTCAGTAGCTTTGTTGTGCTGTCCTTCTGTCAGTAGCTTTGTTGTGCTGTCCTACTGGCAGTAGCTTTGTTGTGCTGTCCTTCTGTCAGTAGCTTTGTTGTGCTGTCCTTCTGGCAGTAGCTTTGTTGTGCTGTCCTACTGGCAGTAGCTTTGTTTACGCTGTCCTACTGGCAGTAGCTTTGTTTACGCTGTCCTACTGGCAGTAGCTTTGTTGTGCTGTCCTTCTGTCAGTAGCTTTGTTGTGCTGTCCTTCTGGCAGTAGCTTTGTTGTGCTGTCCTACTGGCAGTAGCTTTGTTGTGCTGTCCTACTGGCAGTAGCTTTGTTGTGCTGTCCTTCTGTCAGTAGCTTTGTTGTGCTGTCCTTCTGTCAGTAGCTTTGTTGTGCTCTCCTACTGGCAGTAGCTTTGTTGTGCTGTCCTTCTGTCAGTAGCTTTGTTGTGCTGTCCTTCTGGCAGTAGCTTTGTTGTGCTGTCCTACTGGCAGTAGCTTTGTTTACGCTGTCCTACTGGCAGTAGCTTTGTTTACGCTGTCCTACTGGCAGTAGCTTTGTTGTGCTGTCCTTCTGTCAGTAGCTTTGTTGTGCTGTCCTTCTGGCAGTAGCTTTGTTGTGCTGTCCTACTGGCAGTAGCTTTGTTTACGCTGTCCTACTGGCAGTAGCTTTGTTTACGCTTTCCTACTGGCAGTAGCTTTGTTTACGCTGTCTTACTGGCAGTAGCTTTGTTGCACTGTCCTACCTGCAGTAGCTTTGTTGTGCTGTCCTTTTGGCCGTAGCTTTGTTGTGCTGTCCTACTGGCAGTAGCTTTGTTGCACTGTCCTACAGGCAGTTTTGTTGCGCTGTCCTACTGGCAGTAGCTTTGTTGTGCTGTCCTTTTGGCCGTAGCTTTGTTGCGCTGTCCTACTGGCAGTAGCTTTGTTGTGCTGTACTACTGGCAGTAGCTTTGTTGCACTGTCCTACAGGCAGTTTTGTTGTGCTGTCCTACTGGCAGTAGCTTTGTTGTGCTGTCCTACTGGCAGTAGCTTTGTTGCGCTGTCCTACTGGCAGTAGCTTTGTTGCACTGTCCTACTGACAATAGCTTTGTTGCACTGTCCTACTGGCAGTAGCTCTGTTGCGCCGTCCTACTGGCAGTAGCTTTGTTGCGCTGTCCTACAGTAGCTTTATTACGCTGTCCTACTGGCAGTAGCTTTATTGCACTGTACCAGTGTTAGGTACAAACAAGCCCATCTTATGAGTTTAAAAATGTATTGACAGATCATTCTCACTCTTTGTGAAATGAACATTTTAAGTTACTGTTTTATGAAACTCCAACTGTGCACAGAGAATGATGAAATTTTTTTTGTTGTTGCCAGGTGTTTTTCTCCTCCTACATCTTCAGTACCAATGTGATGGTCAAAGTGGCAACACGGCCAGCTGATAACCCAGTGAGTTGGTGCCTTCACATCTTTCTCCATAGACACTTGTCTTACTGCTCTCTCACCTTTGTCTACATTAATCTGTCTTTCTTTTGCCTATATACATGTCTTTCCTTTACATCTTTCTCACCTTTGTCTACCTTCATCTGTCTTTCCTTTGTCTATATACATGCCTTTCCTTTATCTATATACATCTTCTCACCATTGTCTACATATATATGACTCTTCATCGACTACTTTTTTCTATTATTTACCATTACTGACACAAACTACCTAAGACTAGACTACACTTTTTAGACAGAAGTTGTCCAGATATTTTTCCCAGTGGATGTTAAATCTGTTTGATTGTTCCTAGGTTGGTTTGTTTGCCAAGAAGCTTCACCTTACTGGTCTTGTAAGAGACGCACCAAAACTTTCTCTCCCTGCCAAATTAGTTTTTCCAAGGTCAGTCTATTGTGGTAACTGAATTCCTGTTTCATTTCTCCATCTTTACAGCTATTTATTTAATATTTTATTTTTGTTATATTTAATGCTATATTTGTCTACATTAAATGTAACAAACAAGATATTTTGTTTTCAGTTCTCAAAATTCCAGTCATTTCAACATGCTTGGGTTAGGTGATATTGTAAGTGGCTGTACTTAAATTTCCTAATATTCATGATTAATTTATTGGCAGTTAGTGATCAGCTGTTAATATTTTTAACAGCAATAGAAAAAAATATTTTCAATTTTTTTTTATTCAATTCATAATACACTTGTAAAATATATTTTAAAACAAAATAAATATACTTGTAAAAAGTACTTTTTAAAAAGTAATAAAATATATTTATAAATATTCCTTACATACTCATCCACTAGGTGATGCCTGGATTGTTGCTATGTTTTGTACTGCGCTATGATACTTACAAGAAGTCACAGACCTGTTCGGCAGAGACAGGCGTGCCACCCCCGCCCAACTACGTCCAGAGACTATCATATTTTCACTGTTCCCTCATAGGATATTTTTTAGGTAGGTTTGTGTCCCTTGCACAGTTTTGTCCCCTTTATTCACACCAATTGTTTACTAAGTGAGCCTAAGATATTTGGGACTGGAATGTGTAAAATGGTTTGGGATATAAGTTAAACATCATTGTGTCAGGTAGTAAATTAAAATCTGTTCAAATTTATTTAGTAGGTCCTTGAGCTTGGGAAACTGGTTTAAGAGAAGCTATTTTTAGCAGTTTATATGTAACAAACCATAGCATTGATGAGGAGACCATCTGTTCAGATATCATCTGGGGGGGGGGGGGGGGGGTTGTTATATAACTGGAAGGTTTGGACTTATCAAATAGGTCGGTCACCTCATGTTGTTGACTGGCCTGAATCCACATAGATCACATTTTGGGCCAAAGTCACTATTTTAAGCTTTTAGCCGAAGTGACCATGGTTTTGCCCCACACTGACCATGTTTTGCCCACACACGGACCATGTTTTGGACCACACTGACCATATTTTGGACCATACTGACCATGTTTAGCTCCACACTGACCATGTTTTGCCCCACACTAACCATGTTTAGCCCCACACTGACCATGTTTTGGACCACACTGACCATGTTTTGCCCCACACACTGACGATGTTTTGCCCCACACTAACCATGTTTTGCCCCACACTAACCATGTTTAGCCCCACACAGACCATATTTTGGACCACACTAACCATGTTTTGCCCCACACAGACCATGTTTAGCTCCACACTGACCATGTTTAGCCCCACACAGACCATGTTTAGCCCCACACTAACCATGTTTAGCCCCACACAGACCATATTTTGGACCACACTAACCATGTTTAGCCCCACACTAACCATGTTTAGCCCCACACAGACCATGTTTTGGCCCACACACTGACCATGTTTTGCCCCACACTGACCATGTTTTGGACCACACTGACCATGTTTTGCCCACACACTGACCATGTTTTGGACCACACAGACCATGTTTAGCTCCACACTAACCATGTTTAGCCCCACACAGACCATGTTTTGGCCCACACACTGACCATGTTTTGCCCCACACTGACCATGTTTTGGACCACACTGACCATGTTTTGCCCACACACTGACCATGTTTTGGACCACACTGACCATGTTTTGGACCATACTGACCATGTTTTGCCCCACTCTGACCATTTATTTTCTATATTTAGGTTTGCTCACAGCTACAGTCTCGTCTGAAGTATTCAAAGCTGCTCAGCCTGCTCTACTCTACCTCGTCCCGTTCACATTACTTCCCCTGTTGACAATGGCATACCTTAAGGTACTAGGTTTTTTTACATTACTCATTACTCCCCCTGGTGACAATGGCATACCTTAAGGTACTAGGTTTTTTACATTACTTCCCCTGTTGACAATGGCATACCTTAAGGTACTAGATTTTTTACATTACTTCCCCTATTGACAATGGCATACCAAAAGGTACTAGGATTTTTACATTACCTCCCCTGTTGACAATGCCATACCTTAAGGTACTAGGTTTTTTACATTACTTCCCCTGTTGACAATGGCATACCTTAAGGTACTAGGTTTTTTACATTACTTCCCCTGTTGACAATGGCATACCTTAAGGTACTAGGTTTTTTACATTACTTCCCCTGTTGACCATGGCATACCTTAAGGTACTAGGTTTTTTTACATTACCTCCCCTGTTAAGGCATACCTTAAGGTACTAGGTTTTTTTACATTACCTCCCCTGTTAAGGCATACCTTAAGGTACTAGGCTTTTTACATTACCTCCCCTGTTGACCATGGCATACCTTAAGGTACTAGGTTTTTTACATTACTTCCCCTGTTAAGGCATACCTTAAGGTACTAGGTTTTTTACATTACTTCCCCTGTTGACCATGGCATACCTTAAGGTACTAGGTTTTTTTACATTACCTCCCCTGTTAAGGCATACCTTAAGGTACTAGGTTTTTTACATTACTTCCCCTGTTGACAATGGCATACCTTAAGGTACTAGGTTTTTTACATTACCTCCCCTGTTAAGGCATACCTTAAGGTACTAGGTTTTTTACATTACCTCCCCTGTTAAGGCATACCTTAAAGTACTAGGTTTTTTACATTACCTCCCCTGTTAAGGCATACCTTAAGGTACTAGGTTTTTACATTACCTCCCTTGTTAAGGCATACCTTAAGGTACTAGGTTTTTTACATTACTTCCCCTGTTAAGGCATACCTTAAGGTACTAGGTTTTTTACATTACCTCCCCTGTTAAGGCATACCTTAAGGTACTAGGATTTTTACATTACCTCCCCTGTTGACAATGCCATACCTTAAGGTACTAGGTTTTTTACATTACTTCCCCTGTTGACAATGGCATACCTTAAGGTACTAGGTTTTTTACATTACCTCCCCTGTTAAGGCATACCTTAAGGTACTAGGTTTTTTACATTACTTCCCCTGTTGACCATGGCATACCTTAAGGTACTAGGTTTTTTACATTACCTCCCCTGTTAAGGCATACCTTAAGGTACTAGGTTTTTTTACATTACCTCCCCTGTTAAGGCATACCTTAAGGTACTAGGCTTTTTACATTACCTCCCCTGTTGACCATGGCATACCTTAAGGTACTAGGTTTTTTACATTACTTCCCCTGTTAAGGCATACCTTAAGGTACTAGGTTTTTTACATTACTTCCCCTGTTGACCATGGCATACCTTAAGGTACTAGGTTTTTTTACATTACCTCCCCTGTTAAGGCATACCTTAAGGTACTAGGTTTTTTACATTACTTCCCCTGTTGACAATGGCATACCTTAAGGTACTAGGTTTTTTACATTACCTCCCCTGTTAAGGCATACCTTAAGGTACTAGGTTTTTTACATTACCTCCCCTGTTAAGGCATACCTTAAAGTACTAGGTTTTTTACATTACCTCCCCTGTTAAGGCATACCTTAAGGTACTAGGTTTTTACATTACCTCCCTTGTTAAGGCATACCTTAAGGTACTAGGTTTTTTACATTACTTCCCCTGTTAAGGCATACCTTAAGGTACTAGGTTTTTTACATTACCTCCCCTGTTAAGGCATACCTTAAGGTACTAGGTTTTTTACATTACTTCCCCTGTTGACCATGGCATACCTTAAGGTACTAGGTTTTTTTACATTACCTCCCCTGTTAAGGCATACCTTAAGGTACTAGGTTTTTTACATTACCTCCCCTGTTAAGGCATACCTTAAGGTACTAGGCTTTTTACATTACCTCCCCTGTTGACCATGGCATACCTTAAGGTACTAGGTTTTTTACATTACTTCCCCTGTTAAGGCATACCTTAAGGTACTAGGTTTTTTACATTACTTCCCCTGTTGACCATGGCATACCTTAAGGTACTAGGTTTTTTTACATTACCTCCCCTGTTAAGGCATACCTTAAGGTACTAGGTTTTTTACATTACTTCCCCTGTTGACAATGGCATACCTTAAGGTACTAGGTTTTTTACATTACCTCCCCTGTTAAGGCATACCTTAAGGTACTAGGTTTTTTACATTACCTCCCCTGTTAAGGCATACCTTAAAGTACTAGGTTTTTTACATTACCTCCCCTGTTAAGGCATACCTTAAGGTACTAGGTTTTTACATTACCTCCCTTGTTAAGGCATACCTTAAGGTACTAGGTTTTTTACATTACTTCCCCTGTTAAGGCATACCTTAAGGTACTAGGTTTTTTACATTACCTCCCCTGTTAAGGCATACCTTAAGGTACTAGGATTTTTACATTACCTCCCCTGTTGACAATGCCATACCTTAAGGTACTAGGTTTTTTACATTACTTCCCCTGTTGACAATGGCATACCTTAAGGTACTAGGTTTTTTACATTACCTCCCCTGTTAAGGCATACCTTAAGGTACTAGGTTTTTTACATTACTTCCCCTGTTGACCATGGCATACCTTAAGGTACTAGGTTTTTTTACATTACCTCCCCTGTTAAGGCATACCTTAAGGTACTAGGTTTTTTTACATTACCTCCCCTGTTAAGGCATACCTTAAGGTACTAGGCTTTTTACATTACCTCCCCTGTTGACCATGGCATACCTTAAGGTACTAGGTTTTTTACATTACTTCCCCTGTTAAGGCATACCTTAAGGTACTAGGTTTTTTACATTACTTCCCCTGTTGACCATGGCATACCTTAAGGTACTAGGTTTTTTTACATTACCTCCCCTGTTAAGGCATACCTTAAGGTACTAGGTTTTTTACATTACTTCCCCTGTTGACAATGGCATACCTTAAGGTACTAGGTTTTTTACATTACCTCCCCTGTTAAGGCATACCTTAAGGTACTAGGTTTTTTACATTACCTCCCCTGTTAAGGCATACCTTAAAGTACTAGGTTTTTTACATTACCTCCCCTGTTAAGGCATACCTTAAGGTACTAGGTTTTTACATTACCTCCCTTGTTAAGGCATACCTTAAGGTACTAGGTTTTTTACATTACTTCCCCTGTTAAGGCATACCTTAAGGTACTAGGTTTTTTACATTACTTCCCCTGTTGACCATGGCATACCTTAAGGTACTAGGTTTTTTTACATTACCTCCCCTGTTAAGGCATACCTTAAGGTACTAGGTTTTTTACATTACTTCCCCTGTTGACAATGGCATACCTTAAGGTACTAGGTTTTTTACATTACCTCCCCTGTTAAGGCATACCTTAAGGTACTAGGTTTTTTACATTACCTCCCCTGTTAAGGCATACCTTAAAGTACTAGGTTTTTTACATTACCTCCCCTGTTAAGGCATACCTTAAGGTACTAGGTTTTTACATTACCTCCCTTGTTAAGGCATACCTTAAGGTACTAGGTTTTTTACATTACTTCCCCTGTTAAGGCATACCTTAAGGTACTAGGTTTTTTACATTACCTCCCCTGTTAAGGCATACCTTAAGGTACTAGGATTTTTACATTACCTCCCCTGTTGACAATGCCATACCTTAAGGTACTAGGTTTTTTACATTACTTCCCCTGTTGACAATGGCATACCTTAAGGTACTAGGTTTTTTACATTACCTCCCCTGTTAAGGCATACCTTAAGGTACTAGGTTTTTTACATTACTTCCCCTGTTGACCATGGCATACCTTAAGGTACTAGGTTTTTTACATTACCTCCCCTGTTAAGGCATACCTTAAGGTACTAGGTTTTTTTACATTACCTCCCCTGTTAAGGCATACCTTAAGGTACTAGGCTTTTTACATTACCTCCCCTGTTGACCATGGCATACCTTAAGGTACTAGGTTTTTTACATTACTTCCCCTGTTAAGGCATACCTTAAGGTACTAGGTTTTTTACATTACTTCCCCTGTTGACCATGGCATACCTTAAGGTACTAGGTTTTTTTACATTACCTCCCCTGTTAAGGCATACCTTAAGGTACTAGGTTTTTTACATTACTTCCCCTGTTGACAATGGCATACCTTAAGGTACTAGGTTTTTTACATTACCTCCCCTGTTAAGGCATACCTTAAGGTACTAGGTTTTTTACATTACCTCCCCTGTTAAGGCATACCTTAAAGTACTAGGTTTTTTACATTACCTCCCCTGTTAAGGCATACCTTAAGGTACTAGGTTTTTACATTACCTCCCTTGTTAAGGCATACCTTAAGGTACTAGGTTTTTTACATTACTTCCCCTGTTAAGGCATACCTTAATGTACTAGGTTTTTTACATTACCTCCCCTGTTAAGGCATACCTTAAGGTACTAGGTTTTTTACATTACTTCCCCTGTTGACCATGGCATACCTTAAGGTACTAGGTTTTTTTACATTACCTCCCCTGTTAAGGCATACCTTAAGGTACTAGGTTTTTTTACATTACCTCCCCTGTTAAGGCATACCTTAAGGTACTAGGCTTTTTACATTACCTCCCCTGTTGACCATGGCATACCTTAAGGTACTAGGTTTTTTACATTACTTCCCCTGTTAAGGCATACCTTAAGGTACTAGGTTTTTTACATTACTTCCCCTGTTGACCATGGCATACCTTAAGGTACTAGGTTTTTTTACATTACCTCCCCTGTTAAGGCATACCTTAAGGTACTAGGTTTTTTACATTACTTCCCCTGTTGACAATGGCATACCTTAAGGTACTAGGTTTTTTACATTACCTCCCCTGTTAAGGCATACCTTAAGGTACTAGGTTTTTTACATTACCTCCCCTGTTAAGGCATACCTTAAAGTACTAGGTTTTTTACATTACCTCCCCTGTTAAGGCATACCTTAAGGTACTAGGTTTTTACATTACCTCCCTTGTTAAGGCATACCTTAAGGTACTAGGTTTTTTACATTACTTCCCCTGTTAAGGCATACCTTAAGGTACTAGGTTTTTTACATTACCTCCCCTGTTAAGGCATACCTTAAGGTACTAGGATTTTTACATTACCTCCCCTGTTGACAATGCCATACCTTAAGGTACTAGGTTTTTTACATTACTTCCCCTGTTGACAATGGCATACCTTAAGGTACTAGGTTTTTTACATTACCTCCCCTGTTAAGGCATACCTTAAGGTACTAGGTTTTTTACATTACTTCCCCTGTTGACCATGGCATACCTTAAGGTACTAGGTTTTTTTACATTACCTCCCCTGTTAAGGCATACCTTAAGGTACTAGGTTTTTTTACATTACCTCCCCTGTTAAGGCATACCTTAAGGTACTAGGCTTTTTACATTACCTCCCCTGTTGACCATGGCATACCTTAAGGTACTAGGTTTTTTACATTACTTCCCCTGTTAAGGCATACCTTAAGGTACTAGGTTTTTTACATTACTTCCCCTGTTGACCATGGCATACCTTAAGGTACTAGGTTTTTTTACATTACCTCCCCTGTTAAGGCATACCTTAAGGTACTAGGTTTTTTACATTACTTCCCCTGTTGACAATGGCATACCTTAAGGTACTAGGTTTTTTACATTACCTCCCCTGTTAAGGCATACCTTAAGGTACTAGGTTTTTTACATTACTTCCCCTGTTGACAATGGCATACCTTAAGGTACTAGGTTTTTTACATTACCTCCCCTGTTAAGGCATACCTTAAGGTACTAGGTTTTTTACATTACCTCCCCTGTTAAGGCATACCTTAAAGTACTAGGTTTTTTACATTACCTCCCCTGTTAAGGCATACCTTAAGGTACTAGGTTTTTACATTACCTCCCTTGTTAAGGCATACCTTAAGGTACTAGGTTTTTTACATTACTTCCCCTGTTAAGGCATACCTTAAGGTACTAGGTTTTTTACATTACCTCCCCTGTTAAGGCATACCTTAAGGTACTAGGTTTTTTACATTACTTCCCCTGTTGACAATGGCATACCTTTAGGTACTAGGTTTTTTACATTTCCTCCCCTGTTAAGGCATACCTTAAGGTACTAGGTATTTTTAAATTTGAAGTTGTCATTTCTAAACCATGTATGAACGTAGCCTTAAAAAGTATTTCACCTTGAAGATTTATAAAACATTTTGATTTAAGTTAGTATGAATGTACTCATTTAATAACATAATTGATTGATCCTATACATTATTTTAAAATTTAAACCCATTTTTCTTTCTTTTTCATCAATGATGAACCCAAAATTTACTAAGAAAAAAAATATAGAAATTAAAATAAAATGCTCTTTTGTAATTTGTCCAGTGTGGACCTGGAAGTGTGATATGTTTAGTCTAGCTAGCTGGATAAGATCGGTTTTTTTTTACTCTTTTTCTTTCCTCTTCCTCCTCTTCTAGAACTCTTAGCAAAGTTTTCCCCCCCTCTTTTCTAGAACTTCTTGCAAAGGTTTTTTTTTTTTAAAACTATTTTTCTCTCCTCTTCCCCAGGGAGATCTCAGACGGATGTGGCATGAGCCATTCCTGGCTGTACCAGTACCCAAACACATGGAGGTGTAACCTCAAGGGGACATCACTCTTGTCAAACTATTCAGAGTTACTTTCTCCTTGTGGTGATAGACTGATATTAAGGATCACGGTTAGCTAGCTATGCTATCTCCCTTTGACTGAGTGTTTACTCATTCATGAAGAAACAAACTACACTGGGCTGTGTGTCACTCAGTAATACAGACCTGTTGTGTGGATTATTGTGGTGTACATTATTTCTAACTGGAAATTAAACATGGATGAGCCACTGTTGTTGTAAAAATTGTTTCTTGATTGTTTGCTGTAGGAGTCCTAAACAAACAGGTATGCATTTCATTTAGGGAAAACTCCTTTTGGTTCTTAAAAATAAGGGGTTTACAGCATTCATGTGCATAAAACATTTCCATCTTGGGTACAGTGGTGAAAGATGAATCATCAGTTCATCTTTTGTTTGGACATCGTAGTTAAGCTGGGTACGCTTGAATGTATGTGTGTATGTGACCATGTAACACCAGTTATACTCGGTATTTGTAAGGTGTCCATAATATGATGGAGCTTCCATTTTTAGTTTGTGATGGGGGTTGGTTTTTTTTTTTTTAATTTGTGCCAAGTTTAGGGATTGTTACATTCAGTGATTGTTACAACTCGATGATTGTTACAATTCAATGACTTACAAATTCAATAATTATCCTAGTTCACTTAAATTATTGTTACTATTCAATGATGTTGCAATTCAGTACTAGCTACAATTTAATGATTGTTATTGAAAAAGGCATTTTAACCACCTCAGTTTGTGACAGTGCGTTACATTCTGTTTGTCACTGGTCAGAGTAGAACGTTTCTCGGTTATAACCATTTGTTGGCTATTACCACAGGCAGTTCGTCAATGTCAGGATAAAATATCTGTCAGTTATAACCACCTGTCAGTTGTTATAACCACCTGTCAGTTATAACCACAGGCAGTTTGTCAATGTCAGGATAAAATATCTGTTCAAAACATCTGTCAGCTAATATCACAGTTTGTTTCTGGCTAGGATAATCATCTGTCAGTTATAATTATCACGGGCAGTTAGTCAATGTCAGGATAAAATATTTCAGTTATAACCATCTGTCAGCTAATACTACAGGCAGTTTGTTTCTGGCTAGGATAGTTATCTGTCAGTTATAAACATCAGTCAGCTATAACAACTGACAGACTGTTACATGACATGATAAATCATTTGTCAGCTACAAGCAGTCATCAACAAACTGTAGTATCTGTGTTGTGAATGAAGGCACACCTGAAACAATTTATTTTCTAACACATACATGTTAAGGTATAAAAAAAGGCCATTGTTTTACAGTACAAAAGAAGTTGTAAAATTTACAATTTTTCAAATGTTGATGTAATTTTTTTGACTTTTGTTGTTAGAATTTACACTTGTAACACTGCAATTTATGGTGAAAATGTAACTTTAGAAAACAAAGTTTGTTAATTAACTAAACAAAAAACTTTAATTCATTTTAAAACCTTTTTTTTTTCAAACTTAAATCTTTTTCCAAGGATAATTATTTATTATTAATCACAATTTTGAAAAATAATTTTAAAAAGCCTCAACTCACTGCTACTTATTCTTATTTTTTTCAAGTTGAAAAAGGATTACAGTACTTTCCATAAAGTGGTAATGTACTGTTTAGCAGGTTATATAAGAACATTTCAAAACAAATCTGCAAGCACAAACCCAGTTTAAACATGCTGATTGCAGGCAGTTCTGTCAATAATGTCCAGTTACTGTTGTCTGAATGAGATCAAATATTCATATTTTTTTTTGTTACATCCATTCTTGTCACATTGGCGTTTCACTTAAGTGTGAATTTGTGGTTAAAAAAACATCATCTGAATTTAACTGTACATAATGTTACAATAGAATTTTGTTAGTTTTTTTTATATAAAAAGTAATTTGTATATAAAAAATGTACTCATCACCACTCCATAGGTTTAACAGTGACTACTAAATCAGTGAAATTTAATATCCACATTTACATGACTCATCAGTTTTTGAATGATAACCATTTTTTTTTAAATTTGTTAGTTATGAATATTTGATACCGTGGGACTATTCCAGTAATTTTTCTCATGTTATTATTCTATTTCTTACATGTCAGGTATTTTATTCTTTGGAAAAATAAAATGATACACAAGTTAGTCTGATACTTGCAGTCAAATCACAAGTCTTGTATAGCTTGCTTTGGTTGCGTCTATAGAGAGCTTTTTTACAGTGCTGTACCCAGGTTTATGTTGTTTACTAGTATACACAGAAAGTTTACTTTTTTCTTGCTATTATGTAAACACTATTTGTTGATGTTCAACAACACGGAAAGTTTTTTTTTTAATGTATGGCGGTGATGGTCAATTTGTAACATAGAGTGATTGTTAAAAGAAGTGTACTGTTACTGCCCCCCACCCCACCCTCATTGTAACGTCATCTTTTATTTGCTGTATTTAGTTAGCACAGAATGAATTAACCAGAAGTTTTTCTTCTGGTCTATTATTGTGATGGTATGCGAGTTACTCAACAGATCAAGATGAATCTAGCACCTTCTGGAATCAGTTTGATTATTTTGCATGTATTTTTAGTATTTATTTTCAATTTGAGTTGTATGTAAAATGAAATTAAAAAAAAAAGAAATGAAAGAATTAACTGGACTAATATTTTAATGTTTACACTTAAAAATAATTTGTACAAAAAAAAATGTAGGTGTATCACAAATATAAGTGTGAATAGAATTTTAGTTTTTTTGCTTCCTCCTCAATATGCCCACAAGCTTGAGTCTGACGTCACATCTGAAAGAGTCCATAATGGCTTGCTTAGCCTGGCTTGATATGGTTTGTATCATTTGTCCATTGGATCCCAAAAATATAGTCTGAAACAATTGTGGTAGGTCAGAGATAAATCATGTAGTATTATTTTGTGAATGCCAAGATCTGAATTTGAAAGAGAAAAATTGGTCATTTATATAAAAAGTTAAATAAAAAGATGTAGCTGTAATTATTTGTGAATTCTAAGCTCTGTGATCTAGATCTGAACATGATCAGTCAATTCTCTTAATGATTTAAGTGTCAAAATTATAATAGCGATGGTGTAACAATAATGTAGGTCTAGAACCATCCCTTTTTTTATATGTATCAGCCTTCAAACTATCGTCTGTGTTGTGTCTTGTACACAGTTCCTAAAGCATAGTAACTATGGGAAGGGAAGTCAATGACACATATTGGAATAAGGACAAAACAAAATAATGTATATAGAAAATTCTCATTACCAGCTGTCTTTCAGTCTCACAGTTAACGTTGACAACAATGTTGAGTAGTCCGTCCTCAGGATCTACAGCCATCAACACAACATCCTGTGTAGGCAAAACATTTTAACTCTTCATTTTATAGGGCTAATAATTTATAAATATGATTACAAATAAAAATAATACATTAGTAGTCAAAATAATGCACACAAAAAACATGCAGCTGATGGAAGTATTTATAATTTATTCATGGAGTTTTTTATGTTGTGGCTGTTGACCAATGGGTATGACTTATTTATGAATGGGTAACTAATGAAGGTGTGGCTGTTGACCAATGGGTACGACTTATTTATGAATGGTAACTAATGAAGGTGTGGCTGTTGACCAATGGGTACGACTTATTTATGAATGGGTAACTAATGAAGGTTTTGCTGTTGACCAATGGGTATGACTTATTTATGAATGGGTAACTAATGAAGGTGTGGCTGTTAACCAATGGGTACGACTTATTTATGAATGGGTAACTAATGAAGGTTTTGCTGTTGACCAATGGGTATGACTTACTAAACGAAGCTGGTAAGGGACTTCATTGCGCAGATTGTTTAAGAGTTTTTCCCGGATGCACATGAGCACAACTTCGTGAGGGTCCTGGTCTGTGATCAGACTGCTGTGGTAGTCCCAGGGCCGCTCTGTGGCTGAATCCATCAGGTAGTCCTGTTAAAAAAATCACATAAATTGGTCTCACTGCACACACGACTTTTTTATTTATGTTTACTTTATGCCTACTATGGAGTCAGTTTGGTGAAAGTGCTAAAAACAGTTATTTTGGCTGAGGGAAGGAGGGCGCTATGTTCCCTCTAAGCTGTGCATTTGTGTGTCAACGCAGTAGTTTTGAACTGCAGCACAGTAATTTTCTAAAACTCATAATCGTTGTATAAGACTTTTAGAACACCACGCACACAAAATACATGCTGCACATTAGCTTTTACCCTTTGAGGGAACATTGAAGGGGAGGGGGGATTGGCATGGTCACATTGGTACAGCTCATGGTTGCTAAACCGAAAAGTCGTGAGTTCAAATCCTCAAGCAAATGAGGCTTGATAGCTGGGGACAGCAACTCTTCTAAGAGAGAAAACTACAAAAATAAAACAACTGCTGCCTTGCAGTTTGTTCTTGGGTGGACAAAGGCTATGGAAGCAAATCCATTATTAAAAAAAGATTAAAAAAGCAGAAAAAAAATGAAATCCAGAAATAAAGCAGGCGTAATAGGAGTCAAGAGGCCATGTGCCTGAAGAAAATGAAGAAGAAAGGCTATGAGGGGATACTCCAGCAAGTATTTGCATAGCAAACCCGCTCAACAGAAAATCTGTTCTCTGAACACTTCAAACCTGTAGGCTGCTAAAAAAGAATTTTAAATGATTAAAGTTATCAAGATAAGAGTGACTTACCTTAAGTTCTTGAATACCCTCCCCTTTCAATGAAGATAAGACAAAAACTTCCTTAAACAAGGGCCAGCCCTTCATGTCCCTGACTACTCTGTTGGCCCGTTTCAGCTTGTCAAAATATTCAGTCCACTCCAGGTCATCCTCTTTGACAATGTCACCCGCTGATACAGACAGGTTAGCTGGGAGAACTGAAAAATTATGACACTTGTTGGCAAACCTGGGATTTAATACATATTGGATTAACTGAATCGAATTCAACAAAACAATTATTTTGCTTCAAAAGATAATAGTCAACTCAACACTTAAAAAATTTCCTAGCATCAGTTATCAGAGGATAAAGTAATTGTGGTTTCAGAAAAAAATATGATAAATTTTACCAAGCCAGTTTTGTCTCATAAATATCTTTATTACTTTTAAAGGTATGCTTAAGCCCTATTACAAGAAAATGTTTCTAATGATAAAAAGAATAGTTGAAAAGTAAAAAGTACCTGCTTTCTTAGAGTCCCTAGACTCTGTTGTAATTTCTTTATTTTTATTCCCAGAGTTACCTAAGGATTTATCAGCCGCATCAAAAAGATCTCGTTTCTTAATGCTTTTTGTTGGGCTTTCCTTTGCCAGGTAATCTCCGTTGACTATACCATCTGTCAGAAGACGAACCATCTGCAGCAGTTCTTTTCTGTCTTTTATCAAATCCAACTGGAGATCACAAACATTTATGTCAAACATTTATACAATTTATGATTGTAGTAGGACTCATACACCAAATGTATTTTTTTAAATCTATTATTAAGTAAGTATTGGAAATTATTTAAACTTAACATTGATAAATACTCTCTAAATAGTTAATGAGATAAAGATTGAGCAAACTTTGTTGAGGACTAGAACAGCTGGGATATGCCGGTACAGATAAAGAATTTGTAGAAGCTGTTGATCCAGTGCATGTGCCATACTAGGGTTTGATACATCCACCATCACAGTAACTAAATATAAATAAATGGGGTGGGGGGGGGGGGGACATTGAGTGGTATTTAATTCATGCAATAATTCAGAAAAAAATTTTGAGACAAAAAATGAAAGCTAATTAAAGTACCAGGAGCACTTCAGTAAGTCCAGATAATGAGATTTCTAATTAGCAATTGCATGCGATAACATTTTACTACACTGTCCCATAAGGTACTTATCAAATGTAGAATAAAAATGAGTGAGCATGATAAATAATTTTCAGCTAAGCTAATTAGTTAAAAATTTTATCAAAATTTTAAAAATTTACCAAGATCTGCGGCTGCCAGACTACGAACTGGATCAATTTCTAAAGACTTTTCTAAATTGTGTCTGTTGAAGTAAAAAAACATACAGTTAACAACCCTCTCAATTGCTGTTAACAAAAACAAAAAAAATTACACCAATTTTTTTTTTTAGTGGTATCATATAACATAACTACAACATGAAACTGCGACTCTACTTTTTCCTGCTCCCTGGTCGTAAAATTCCAGGTGTGTCAAGATAAACTATCTGTGTCTGATTCTCTGTGAAGACAGCTAGAGTATTCTTGCGAGTTGTGTGCACTTTGTCTGAGACAGACGTCACCTTTAGGAGATAAAAAACAACTCTTAAGAAATGCTTCGTTATAACGTAAAAATTTTAAAAAATTGTTTTGCCTAAAATATTCATAGCTACTCTCAAGTTTTACTCACCCTCCATCCCAGTAAGGCATTTGTCAATGTTGATTTGCCACAATTTGGTTTACCTATGATGGCCACTCGTAATAATTTTGACCCTGGCGGTGAGTCTGGTTTGAGAACCATCAGGTATTTCTGTAAATCTGGCAATTTAAATTAATTTGCTTTTAAAAATGTTATTTGGGCTTTTCTTTACAAGATAATCGCCATTGACTATACTATCTGTCAGAAGTTTGTTAAGTGGACAAAAAGAACCTTAAAAGGTAACATAAAAAATAAAAGCAATATAATTTAATATAAAAATAATTGAAATAAATAGCAGGGTGTCTTACCATGTGTTTTACCAATTAATCGCTCTCCTTCCTCAATTCCCAAATCCTCATCAATACTGACATCTTGGTTGCAGCCGCCCAATGACTCAGAATCAGCCTGACTCTTATTGTTATAAACCACCTTATGTAGATGAATATCAGCTTTGAATAAATGTGTTGGTCTTTTTATCCCACTGAGTAACAGAAGATTGCAAACTTGTTTATGCTGGCAGCTGCTGAACACATCAGATTTTAAACTTGTATATGCTAGGTTCCACAGATGTCTACTTTGACACCAACTCATTTTGTACATATCTGGAAAAAAATAAAAATGGTCGATACTTTTATACACATTTATAGATTAAAGAGTAAATTCATCATTTAATTTATTCAAGTAAACATTATAGGCCTAGTCTTCTTAAAAAAAGTAAGATAATTAGGCCTAGGCCTACTAATATTAAGGCAGACTACAAGTACTGTAAATGGGGCATTGAACTAGTGATAACTAGTCTGATTTATTCTCATGTTTTTAGTAATTAGGCCTAATTTGTATTTAGTATTTTGCAATTTGCTGCAATTAGATTAGAAGGTTAGAATGATCTATCACTAAAATAAATTGAAAATGTGACTAAAATTCACTTCGCTTGTTAGATCTGACCTATCAGTTTATCTCTTTCCTGTAGAAAAAGTTAAATTAGGTTATTATGTGAACTAAGTCACTAAGTGAGTAGTTTTAGGTTAATATATAAACAAGTAGGCCTCTACACTCTACACCCTAATAAAAGTATAATAAGTCAGCAAGTTATCAAGTAAGCTGTGTAAGTGGGGGAGGGGGGGGGGGGGATTTTCAAACTGTTTAATATTTATTATTTAGGCCTATACTATAGGCATAGGAATATTTTATGGTAATCTATCGTTTTAGGTACGTAAAATCGGCAGAGGCTAGTAGTGTGCGAAAAAGTTGCCTCATTGTCAGGGCTTTAATAGAAGTATATTTAGTAGGCCTATATTGTGATATATTTGTATCAAATATTATAAATTACTGAATAATAATAGGCCTAAACCAAAATCAATGGCTAAATATATCAATATAGGCCAGAAATTAACTTTAAACACTCATAAACAGCAGTGTTTGAGAGCAAGATTTGCTATAATAAATAATAAACAGCGGCCATCTGTAAGTTAGATTCAGAGTGGTTTCCCCTTAATTTTTAATCTTTTTTAACTATCTTTTAAATCTTTTGGGCTGATTTTATTTTTAAGTACCTAAAACGATAGCTTAGGTCTATCTATTACAGGCCTAACTAATACTAATAGGTAGGCCTAAGCTATCGTTTTAGTACTAGATCTACCTATATTTACTATTTTATAATTTCGACCTCTGGAAGGGTTAGGGGGGGGGGGGGGGGGGTTACTCACTGACTCACAGTCAGTCACTGGTTCTGTTTCTTATCCAAAGTTCTTACTCCTAATGAACCCTAATCAGAAAATCTGCTCAACTTAACCAAACGAGGAAAAGATTGTTTAATTTAGGCTAATAATAGTCAAACATTTTTTTTTATTAACAAGAACCTACTTTTTGTTGAGTAAAGTGTGGAGTCATAACAAATAAACTATAAACAAATATTCTACATGGAGGCTGCCATTTTTGAAAGTATAAATACCGACAGTGCATTGTATTACTTGATTGTTAGAGAGTCATTATTAAATTTTCGTTTTAACATTTTAAGTAGATTTATACATTTCTATTATAGATCTAGATATATATTTGTTTGTGTTTGGATTTCTAGTATAGGCTAAATCATGTTAAATTTATTTAATTCGACATTTATAGGCTCGAACAAATTGTAAATTTAAATAAATTGAAATAAAGTTCGCTTCGCTATTTCGATTAAGTTCAAATGTTTTAGTAATTTAGAGCAGGCCTAAATGTAGATCTGGAACCATAGGTGGATTTATTAAAAAGCTGTACCTTTAAAGATATGGATGACGCAAGTTGTTGAATTCTTCGTCTAAAATTTGTATGTTGTTGTATGTTAGAAACTAATCTAGATTCTAGACCTAAATCTAGATTCCAAATCTTGATTAGGTCTAGAATGTAAACTGTAAACTATTAGGCTACATAATACATATTGTCATTTATTACATACACTACACTTAAAAATACTTAAAATTAAAAACAAAACGATAGATTACCAAAACTCCATGATGATTTTAGCGTATTTTATGCGCCGCTTCACGTTCACCTCCGGTTGAGCATATTTTATTATAAACAAAACCAAAACACACAAAAATGTTAGGATTAGAATCATTAGTTGATTGATAGATTATTAGATAGGCCTGTAGAGTATATATAGACCTAAATCTATAGATCTACTTATTTTTACTTTCTCGAATATACGAAGTATAGAGAAAGTCTTGTAATCGTGCACAAAAATCACATTAAATTTGGACAGTTTTCACCGTTTAACTCCTCAGTCCTTCATCACATCCGGGATATAGAAGACTTATTTTAATCGGGCAAAAATTATAAACTCAGATATATACAAATTTTGTCGTTTTATGCGTAATGGAGTTGGAAAAACTGGATTATCCAATTCTGTCCGTGTGTGTGTCCGTGTGTAAACACGATAACTTGAGTACCGTTACAGCTAGGTTGATGAAATTTCATATATAAGTATTTTATCAAAATCGTAGATCCGTATCAACTTTTGAGCGATTTCCAATAACCGGAAGTGGTACTTTTCCTACTTTGAATTTTTCAAAAGCCTATAACTTGAGTACTATTTCAGATAGATAAATGAAATTTCACATGTAAGTAAAAGATCTAATTCTCTACCTTCTGTTAAATTTTGAGTAATTTCCGTTGATCGGAAGTAGTAATTTACGCTACTTCCGATTTCTCAAAAAACGAATGTAAATTTTTAAAATACTAATAATATTGCGCACTATTATGCACTTTTTTATTTAGTGTTCACTCGGTGTGCAATTCTTTTGTCTACGAGATTTTATTCTATTTTTAAAACTTTAAGTATTTAAAATGGATTAAAAATCATGTCTATAGCCCGAGTTCCCATCCCCTGTTATTTTATATAAAAATATTCGAGAAAGTTTAGGGGAGATCACTCCCGGTTTATTTATGAATGTTTTAATTAGAAAAAGTAAAAAATATTATTAATTATCATTAGGCCCTTTAACAGTTCCAATTAAATAGCGTTTGATTGTTGGCGTGAGAAAAATCCCTACATTCTTAAGGGTTCACCATGAGTTCACTTTGACTGCAATTAATAAATTATCAGCATATGTACGCATATGCCATAGCTGTAGCTTAGGATAATTGTGAGTTAATGTAGGCCAAGACATTTTTTTAATTAAAAATTGAGCCTACAAAGACATTGATGGAATTAAACACATACACAGTACACTGAAATATTAATTTTGTTTTTTATTTTTTAAAAACCTAGCCTATCTATATTCTATATCTATAAATAAAGACATGTATCTTTACTTCTGTTCAGCTACTTCAATTATCACTAACTTAAAGTTCTATAATTTATAATAATTAGGCCTAATTTATATCATAATCATTTATATTGGAGGGGTAGTTACAAAACTAATATTTAAATCTAATACTTAAAGTCTCAATTTTTTTTTTAAAATTACATTATTTCTGTATAATTAATAATATTAACCTATGCTGTAAGCTTATCTAGGATTAGTTACTTCAACACCAGTTAAAGTTTTTAAGTATCCAGGAAACCTAGCATTATAGTGAAACACTATATGTGGCTTTGACTTCTGAAAAACCAAAATGTGTATTATGCATTACTAAAATTTGACTAATAACAGAACTAAACATAAGCCTAATGTAATTAGACTAATTGATACACAATAGTAGATTGAATAGACTTTTACAGCTAATCAATCTCTTTATATATTTGTGTGTGCTTATTAATATTTAGGGGCCTATAAACAGATGTAAATTACCTATTCATTTCAAATGGCTAATGGAGAATGATCTAAGTCTGAATAGTTTTTTTTATCCAACTTGTTTCTGGTATCCTTATTGAGGGTTGGATAAAGGAATTAGTCTGATAACTTCAGATGTTATTTTTGCAATAACATTCACTTTTGTGTTGCATATATAATTTCTCTACTATCTTTTGTTATAGCGGCTATCAAATGGATGAGCTAGTTGTGTTAGAAAATGATGAATGTGAAGAGTCGCAAACAGTTCAAGCTGTGCACTCACCACGCTGGACTCTGAAGAAAAATCCTTGCTTTGATGCTTCCCGACTTATTGAAAGGTCGCAGTCTGATGCTCTTCTTCTCAATTCAGACAGCTCAAAACAGCTACCTGGCCGAACTAGCTCAGTAGATCAAATAGGCAGTACATTTAAGTTAATAAATATCAAGCCTAAAGTCTCAGAAACAACCAAGGTTTATTTTGATTTATCAAATATTGACGTGTCCTCTGGAGAAGCTAGTGATGATGATGTTGTGACTCCCACATCGAAGAATAAACGTAAAAAGAAACTTATAAATACTTCAGCCAAACTTATGATGACAACCAGAGGACTGGAGACAATACCTCAGGCCGTCGAGTCTGATGATGTTGACTCAACCCCACATGTCGATCCATCGGTTGATAAAGATGAAACATTCGAATCTGCCCCTGGTGAACTACCATTAGGCTCCTACCAACCTATTCTGACGGCTGTAGGAGACTTTGATGATTGCCAGGGTACCAGTTCACCCTGTTTGATAACTGAGGACTTAGACAGTAGCGATGGATGCAGCTGTTTCTACACAAAGTACCCGCTGAGATTTCCCCATGGTTATTCCCTGAGCAAGTACCGTCACAATTTGAAGCTGAGCTACCAGACGCTGTCCCAGAAGCTGGAGCACCACATTGTCCAAATGAGAGGTGAGCTGGCACTCCTCAGGGGGATGCTAGTTGAGGGCATTGAGGTAGAAGGTGAGAGCAGGGTTGACATCATTTCACTGTTGCTTCATCCAGATGTCATGTGTTGAATAGAACTTCTTTTGTGGTTTCATGTGTAGTTTTTGATAAGGATTTGGTAACAAAGGGAGGTCATTTGCAGTTTTTTTTTTGTTTTTTTTTAAAAGGTTTGGTAACAAAGGGTAATGGGTTTTTCATTTTACCTAACCTCATCCTAACATATCAATATAGACAAATAAATAAAACTTTACTAATCATACAGTACAGTCAAGAATTATTTTCAAACTTTTTTTTAATTTAAATATAATGAACAAAAATATGTTCATTTGCTTTACTTGAATACAAGAAGAGCTGAATCATTTAGAATAAAATTGACTTAAAACTAACAGGACTAGATTAATTATTTTTCTACCATAAAAACTTTTTTAAAGTCAACATTAAAACACACCAGTCAAAGTGAAAACTTGTTTTGGTTTTCGACAGAACTTGAGTCAAATCATGTATCAAAAACTGTTCAATTTATCTTGATTTAGTGGCTTTGGTAAAACGTAATTTTCTCTGCTCCTGGTGAAATAAAATGGTGACCCTGCTCTTACATCTCTGCTGTACCTCAGAATAAATAAAACTAATGCGTAGAAAATGTTAATTTTTCATTGTGTGCTTTTTCTTGAATTGTAGTAGCATGTCGTTTAGCTGTAAGTATTGTTCATCAAACATCTTGTTGTTATAGTTGAAATATTTATAGTTCTGACATATTATTAGTTATTGTATTAATGTATGACATTTGTCTCCATCAAAATATATATATATATATATATATATATATATATATATATATATATATATATATATATATATATATATATATATATATACCTAGCAGCTTATATATACATATGTAGATATAAATAAGTTATATTACTTATATAGGTCTATATAGTTATATATATCAATAACAAAGTTAAAAGCAAAATTGGCTACTATTATTTTATTAATGTAGAACCTTTGGATACATGTTTTGACAAAATTCTGTGTCACTAAATTTTAACCATGATTATGAGAGCAAGATCGGATTTTACTTTAAACAGGTGCGGACCTGGTTCTGAAGATCAAAATTCTGCAGGACATTTTAAAGCTGACCAAAGAGGCCTGGGACACCCCAGTCTATGGCAGGGACCTGGCGTACAGCCTGTGTGACATCATAAGGATGGAGGGCCTTCTGGACCAGCTCATTGCCAACTGCTCTAGTCAGAACAGGGAACTCCTGCTAGCATCTGCTAATCTCTTAGAACAAGTATGAAACAATTTTATTCAACCAATTTTACTGTATCATTTTTTTAAAATAGTTAAAGTATAATTTACTGTATAAGATGGTGTGGTCTATCAGTAGAGCGCTAGACTGCTAACCCAAAAGTCTTGAGTTTGAAATCCAGGATCAAGTAAGTAGAACGTCCCTGTATCCACCAACCTCTGGTGGATATCTAACTCACTTTAGGGAAAGTAAAGGCAGCTGGGCATAGTGCTGACCGCACTATCCTTTCAAATACTGAAGTCACAGAAAGAGGTGAACTCAAACTCACTTGTCCCATGGACCGTCTGTCAAAAAAGCATTTTTTTTACAGTAATGACTTGTGTTAAAACTAAAAGTTTGCACTTTTTAACTTGTATCTCACCTAATAATCTGGCCATATTTGTTTTGTAATGTAGGTGATGTCCACGCGCAACAGAGAGCGTGTAGCGAAAGATGGCCTTGAGGCTGTGGTGAAGATGACCAGAGAATATGCTGGTGACCTTGAGATGGCCAAAGCCGCCACAGGTTTGTCTCATGTTGGCCACAGAAATATGTTGAGACTTCTACAGCCAGCCTGTTAAAAAATGTCTCCGCTAAAGATAGGGCAGTGTGGCTGGGTAGTAGAGAATATGACTACTCACCTGAAAGTTTCGTGTTTGGATCTCAGGCTTGTGTTGATAGGATGTCCCTCACAACTTTAATGTGTACCTGACTCACTTTAAGGAAAGTTAGGCATAGAACTGACCTCATTATCTCTTTAAATGCCAAGGGCACAGAAAAATGTGAACTCTACTTCACCTGCCCAATTGACCACCAAGTCCATAAAGATATCTTTTGTTTTATTTTCATTATCTGAAATACATCTTGAGGGAAAGTGTGATGACACTAGTTCAGGGTTGATGGTAGAATCAGACTATAGCTAGTTGGTTAGACAGACCAATGAAAATATAGGAGCTGACCCGTTATGTGGGATTTTCAGCTGACCACTGAAGCGTGGGTCAGTAGTTAGATCAGCGCAGACAGAGATAGGTGACGCAAGAGAACGGTCAGAGTTAGGTAGAGAATTAGAAGTAGATAGTGTGGTAGAGACAGTCGGAGATATGTAGAGCTAGGGACAGTTAGATAGAAGTAGTAGTAGTACAGTATAGATTAGTTAGGTAGAATAGTTGATTTATGAAAATAAAGAATATTATCTCTTGGATCGGACTTGTGTATGTTGATTCCAAACTATAACCAGGCTGGTATCATCTTCATCACCCCCACCCTCACATTTGGTGATATTGCATTTTCCCCACCCTCTTCTATTCACCCCCCACCTTCACAGAAAGGAACAGCATTTAATTTTGTTTTCGCCATTTTATGGTTTTCTAATGTTCTGGTTTTTTAATGTTCTTGTGCTAAGATCTTAGTACTACACCCTAGGTATCCTGGAGAACATGTTCAAGCTATCAGAGGAGACTTGTACCAAAGTCATCAACCTTGGTGGCCTGGATGTGATCCTGCGCTGGTGCAGGTGCGGCACTGATTACTCTATACTGAGGCGGTGCGCAAAAGCTTTAGCCAACCTGTCACTGTTTGGTGGGGCTGAGAACCAGGAGATCATGTCCAAACATAAGGTAAGGGGGGTGTGGGGGAGGGTGGGCTGAGTTTGACTTCTCTCAATGCTCTGTGTTGAACTATTAACCCTGAAAGCGCGCGCCACGTGGCCGTACGCGTTGTAAGTTATATAACAGCAAAGCCACGATCGTGGCTTGGCGCGCTTTCAGGTTTAAAAATTCACAGCAACATCATTATGTGTGTGGTGGTAGAGGTTATACATTCATTTGTACTTATATAACTTGTACGGGGATTTGTAGACCTTCTTTCATGAGCCTAGTGCTTTCTCCAATATAAAAATACAACAGCTGACACAGGTTCCAAATTTAAATAATACTAAAGTTTATTAGCTATATTCACTAATGAATTGTAACTTATCCTAATTCTACTATCATCTGTTTAACTATATCTTGACTCTATACTTCAGCTACCATTTAACTTTTCGACTAGAACTTTCTACTTCTCAACTGTAATCTTCTATTACTATAATGATCTCTTGCTCAACTGCCTAATAACAATACCTCTGTCCAACAAACTTGTGACTGTGACTGGCCATCTCACTCTTCATTGGTCTGGCTATTCTATTGGTTCCTACCTACTTCAACTACTTGACCAATGACTGGTATTTAATTAAATGCTACACCAATCTCCTCTCCTTGACCGTGTGTTAATGCTGCCTAAAAACTTGCGTCATCACAATGTGCTGTAAGAGTTTACTGATGTGTGTATTGTTACCAGGTACCAGAGTGGCTGTTCCCACTGGCCTTTAGTGATGACAACAGTATACGCTACTATGCCTGTTTGGCCATCTCTGCTCTGGTGGCCAACAAAGAATTGGAAGCTTCCGTCATAAAATCTGGTACACTTGATTTGGTAAGTTAACCTAGTTAAATAAATGTTTTTTATATCTGTTTAGAATATTTTGAAATACATCTTTCAAAATGTTGTAAGTTTAAATTTTTAATTTAATTTATTAACTTATGAAAATGAGCTGGTATATTGTCATAAACTTATTATTTTGATGCCTTTTTTCTCCCAGGATTTGCCATTATGAGCTGGTATAAAATTTATTTTGATTATTTTCCTCTAGGTTCTGCCATTTATCAACTCCAACAAACCCTCCCAGTTTGCACAGAGTGACGTGACCCACAAGCAGGGTCGGGATAAGATCTGGCTCAAGCGGCTGATCCCCTTGTTGTTTTCTCGCAGGCAGGAGGCGCAGGCTCTGGCAGCGTTCCATTTTGCCATGGAGGCCATCATCAAAGCAGAGCAGGGTAGGCATGAGGTACAGGAACTAAAATCTATCTCGTTGTTTGTCTGACGTTTGACATTGTGTATATTGAGGACTTCATTTGCAAAATCTGCTAAGTCACTTCAGATCCAAATGGTTAGACTTGTTGTTTAAATCCTCCAACATAAATTCAATTAAAAATGCAGAAGAAGAAAGAAGAAGACTTCAGATCAATTTTGCGCAAATAGACTTTTAAAAAAAATGTTCTTGTTGGCTAATTTTAGGATTTTTTATTTTAAAGTAGATCTTATAGAACAAAAGTTTGTGTAATACTATAATTGACATTTAATTATAAAGGCTCTAGGGACAACTCAATTTTTTAACTGACTTAGCTCGTTTTGCCTGAGGACTCTGTATATAGTAACTAGGTTTGGAAACTAATCAATGTAAATTATTGTTTCATTTATACTTGAAGTGGTATTTTTTAATCAGCTCTCTAAAATTAACCTTATTGCAGAATTACTTAACTCGTACATGTTTAGAATTTTGATTGTGTAGTCTGCCAGTTTGTCTTTAATTATAATTTCAGCTGTTTTAATTGTATAACCCATCAAAGATTGCTGTAAAATGATGTTAATTTAGAATCAAATTAACTGCATCAACTTTTATTTATTTTTTCTCTTCTCTCTCTCATAACACTCTGTGCTAGTAAACAAAAAAATTCTTCACATTATTTGGAATGATGCAGGGTAATGTTGTGTTTTTTAATAGCAGAAAGAAAGGCAACCCACTGAAGAGTTCCTACACTTTGAGTGTGAAGTATCTGTTAGTTCCATCCTTATACTATTCATGATTTTGGTTGACATGTTTGGTTTATTTCCAAGTTATTTTTTTTAAATTGCTTATAGAGTTTCAACCTGTACTCATTTTTAGTAACTTAACCCTCTAGAACCCATGTTGACATTCTGATTACAAATATAATACACTCAGTTCAAAGTCTTCCAGAAAAAAAGCATATACATTAAATGTTTGGCAGATGTTATTTTACTAATTATCTTGAATATAAAAACATTCTTTCCTTCTAATTTGACTATTAAATGGAGAACTATTTTTTTTCTTAAATTTTGCTACAGCTTTCAAAGTAGGCTACTACTCATTCTTTTCAAAAGGATACACAAATTTAAAACTCATTGATAAAAACATTAGGCTACTTCTTATAATGATGATTTGTATTACAAAGATTTAACTCCAAAGTATTTAGTAACTGATGAAATGCAACTTAAACCAATAATTACAACATTTGAGAGTAAACATTTGTAGTAGACAAAATTAGTTATTTATATTTTTTAAAGTCAGTATTATCATTTACCAGTTCTGATATATGTAGCATTTATAATGATACCATAACTTTTTTGGTAGGGTTAGATATTGGATAAGACTAGGCTATTGGGTAAGATTGAGTACAAAGTATTGTTATTGACAAAACTCGCTGTACCACCTATTAAATATGGCTAATTGAGGAGAGCCAGTCAAGTATACTTTGTGTAATCCATGTCAGCTATTCCTGATTGTATCATTAGAATCACAGTGACTAAATAGCTCAGGAAATTTATATTTCCCTAATGTGATACCTGGTCAAGAGATGAAATTTAGGTGACAAATGTCTGACAAAATAGTTGAAGCCCTGATAAATGTGACACCACAAGGGATTTTTAGCTGTAAATCAGTTCAACGTTCACATGTGTAAATCAAGTATAACATCATATTGTCTTTGACACAGTGCAGCAAAATGTTCACTTTCTCTCAAGTATCATTAAATTAAATTTACATTTTTTGTCATAAAATTATTTTTTTTTAGTAAATTTCTTTTATGTTCCAATAAAGAATTGATTTCTGATAGTTAGATCACAACACTGGTTCTAGAGGGTCAAGTTCAAAAACATATTAATTTATTAAAATAATTTGGTTGTTCCTATAATTGACAGTCTTTAAAATAAGTTTGTTAAAATAATTAACGATTGTTATGATTTATAAATATTTTTGTATCATTCAGATTACAAATAACTTTTAATGTTCAGTTATTTTAAAATAGTATTCACTTATGTTAATGCTATTTTTTGGTTTTATTTACCCCTTAAGATATTGGAGTCAGTATACCAATAACATTATTTTAAGTTGGTATAAGTTACAATTTTTTTTTAAATAATTATCAAAAGAATAATTTTAACTGGTAATTAAATAGTGACAATTTGTATATGCACTGCAAATATATTTTAAAGAATTCAGAGCTTTATTATATTTTTTGTAAGATAGCATTCAAATGAGTGTTTAAATTTTCCTTGTTTTTTTCTGGAGTCCTAAAATGTGGATTATCAATTGTGTTACATATGAAACAATCTAATCATGTTTATTTAGTGTAATATGTATCATTAGTCTTTATGCATGGCATATTAATACCCCACATATATGGCATTAAGAAGTGGATTCATAAAAAAATTATTTTTTTGTTTATATCAAAGGTATATTTGGGTATTTCTCCTTTTGACTAACCTTATTGCTTTTTTTGAAAACATGAGATACTGTTTTGTTACCTGACTAACTGGTCCATGCAAAATAACAACTGCTTTTTGTTTTGTTTCGTTATGTGTCAGGGAATAACATTTATTCCAGAGAAAATACAATCCATTTGTTGTTTTTTTTATTTTAACATAATTTGATCTTAAACCACTGATATGTTTCCCACATTCTCCATGATGGGTCTAGTAGATAAGAATGTATCTAGTTACCAATCTGGCCATTGAGTTTTCTTTTTCATATGTACCTGGCATCTTTTGGTGACCAGGCTAATTTAATTACATGTCCATTTTTAGAGTAATCTTTCTATTTTTAATTGGTTTTTTTTAAATAGTAATTTTTTTTAATACTAAACAATTCTTATTAGTGAATTCCACCCAGCTCTGACCGGTACCTGACACATGTTGGAGAAAGTAAAGTCAAGTTATTTCTTAATATGCCTAGGTCACTGAGGCAGACAAACTCAACTTCATTTGCCTTTAAGCTGAAGAGTGTAAATAGAAACACTTTTACCTTGTATATTTTTTTTAATAATCTAAAAAATTTTGAACTGTTATCATTCGTATTGCCTACACAGCATCTATCGTTAGTATTGCCCATTACTACATAAGTCATTTGTATTGCACATATAACTTGTAAAAGTATTAACAGTTATCAGAGTGAAATGTACCTGATTGTTATATGCAGATCTTCCATGAGATAGACGCAGTTGAACCACTGAAGAAAATAGCAGGCAGTCCCAACACAGTAGCCTCTAAGTTGGCAGCTGAAGCCTTGAAGATCATCGGAGAGAAAATCCCCCACAAGTTGTCCCAGCAAGTCCCACTGTGGACAGTGGATGATGTTGTCTACTGGGTTACTCAGGTGAAAAAACACAGCACACATGTTAGGGAATGTAAAGGCTATCTCCTTAAATGCTTATGTCACAAAAACAGTTGAATTCTACTTCACTTGGTCCATCAACTGTTAGGTTTGAAAGGATAATTTACTTAATAAAGGGACAGTCAGCCAAAATTATGCTTTTGTTTTTTTAATTTGTCTCAATTTGTTGTAGATTGGTTTTGAAGACTACGCTGGCAAATTTCGTGAATCTCGAGTAGACGGGGACATTCTGCTTATATTGACTGATGATGATCTACATCAAGGTCTTGGAATGGAGTCTTCCATTGTTAGAAAAAGGTTGGTATATTTTATGTTGATTAGTTAAAACTATAAATTAGTGAGAAAAAACTAGTGTTTAAAAATTCAATAAATATATCAACATTTGTGTGTTTTAACTAAGCAAGTCTTCTGCTGCTAGACCATGCTGTTTACTAAAAATAGGTGTCACATAATTTAAGCAAAATTTGTAATAGCCTAACTGTTAAATCTAGATTCGGAATTAAATTTATCATCAAGCTTCTACTGTGAGATTAATGTCAATTGGAATTGAAAAAGTTTACCTTGTTTGTTTATTTCAGGTTGGCCAGGGGATGGAAATGTTTACCTTGTTTGTTTATTTCAGGTTTGCCAAGGAATAGAAATGTTCACCTTGTTTGTTTATTTCAGATTTGCCAGGGAACTCAAATCTCTGAAGATCACAGCCGACTACTCCATCAGCGATGGCACTGGTCTGGACAACTGGCTCATGTCCATCAACCCTGAACTGTCGCAGTACACCTACTGGATGCTGCGTCAAGGGGTGGACAAGTTTGAGATCAAGTCCCTTAAGGAGGAGGAGTTGAAGGAAGAGTGTGGCATTCATAACAGTATACACAGGCGGCAGATCATGGTTCATAGAGAAGGTAGTATGTCACGTAGTGGCATTCATAACTGTATACACAGACGGCAGATCATGGTTCATAGAAAAGGTAGTATGTCACGTAGTGGCATTCATAACAGTATACACAGGCGGCAGATCATGGTTCATAGAAAAGGTAGTATGTCACGTAGTGGCATTCATAACAGTATACACAGGCGGCAGATCATGGTTCATAGAAAAGGTAGTATGTCACGTAGTGGCATTCATAACAGTATACACGGGCGGCAGATCATGGTTCATAGAGAAGGTAGTATGTCACGTAGTGGCATTCATAACTGTATACACAGACGGCAGATCATGGTTCATAGAAAAGGTAGTATGTCACGTAGTGGCATTCATAACAGTATACACAGGCGGCAGATCATGGTTCATAGAAAAGGTAGTATGTCACGTAGTGGCATTCATAACAGTATACACGGGCGGCAGATCATGGTTCATAGAGAAGGTAGTATGTCACGTAGTGGCATTTATAACAGTATACACAGGCGGCAGATCATGGTTCATAGAGAAGGTAGTATGTCACGTAATAGCATTCATAACTGTATACACAGACGGCAGATCATGGTTCATAGAAAAGGTAGTATGTCACGTAATAGCATTCATAACTGTATACACAGGCAGCAGATCATGGTTCATAGAAAAGGTAGTATGTCAAGTAGTAGCATTCATGACAGTATACACAACGTAGTACCATTCATGACACTATACACAGGCATCAGATCCTAGTCATAGAGAAGGTCACTGGGCAGTAGGGCATAGTGCTGACCACATTATCCACCTATATGCAGAGCTCATTGAAACAGATGAACTCTACTTCACCTGCCCCATGTGTCTTGGGCACAAATGGGAAAAGATGATGACGATGAGTTGATTCAGCTTTAAATTTTGTCTAGCATTCTTCTGACCATTTGCTTCAATTTGTCCAGACCTGACCACCCCTGAGACGCCCAGCCTGCCCCACCACCACCACCACCACCACCTGCCGGCCCTGGACCCCAGCCTCAGTGTCAACCTGACTACCCTCAGGTGTATCGATGTCTTTATTTGTTACAGAAGGTCCAGTGGTTCTCAACTTGCCAGGTCAGTTTTTTTTAAAAAGGTCATTTTTTTTGTGACTGAATGCACATTGGTGGTATTTTTTTTAAGATACTAAGAACATTTTTTTTTAACTTTGTCAGATTTACAAGGTTGAGATTAGGCACATTGTGCTTACAAAATATAGTTTTTAATCTAGAATATAAGAAAAACATTTGCTATGTTGGACTTTGAAAATGTAACTTATTAAATAGATTGAATGTCATGTTTTGGAAGTTTGATTTCTCTGTTACATGTGAATCAAGCTTTATTTGTCTTGTTGTGTGTTAGATGTGAATCTAGCTTTATTCCACTGGTTGTGTGTTAGCTGTGAATCAAGCTTTATTTGTCTTGTTGTGTGTTAGATGTGAATCTAGCTTTATTCCACTGGTTGTGAGTTAGCTGTGAACCAAGCTTTATTTGTCTTGTTGTGTGTTAGATGTGAATCTAGCTTTATTCCACTGGTTGTGTGTTAGCTGTGAACCAAGCTTTATTTGTCTTGTTGGGTGTTACATGTGAATCCAGCATAAGTTGTGCTATCCTGTGTTTCAGCCTACTCAAAGTTCACCTGCAGCTGAGAGGGTTCTCTGTGTTCCTGGACATTGACAGGCTGCGTGCAGGGAAGTTTGATGAGAACCTGCTGTACAGCATCCAGATGTCCAGCCACTTTGTTCTCATACTCACACCTGACTCTCTGGACAGGTGTATAGGTACTCATTTTTGTGACCTTTATCAGGTGTACTCATTTTCTTGACCTTTGTCATGCTTAAAGGTACTCATTTTCTTGACCTTTGTCAGGTGTATAGGTACTCATTTTCTTGACCTTTGTCAGGTGTAGAGGTACTCATTTTCTTGACCTTTGTCAGGTGTAGAGGTACTCATTTTCTTGACCTTTGTCAGGTGTATAGGTACTCATTTTCTTGACCTTTGTTAGGTGTTTAAGTTCTCTTGACTTTGATGTGGTATTTGGCTGCTAGGAAGATGGTCTCGAGTTTGGATCTCGATTTCTGACATAAACTGTAGGTTGTCCCTGAGTCCACCCAGCTTTAATGGGTACCTGACTTGCATTGGGGAAAGTAAAGTTGGCTGTGCATAGGGCTGACCACACTATCCCTTCATATGCTGAGGTCAAGAAACATGGGAAATTTCTTAATTTGCCAAATTCATCGCTATGACTAACAAGGACCTTTATGGAGAAAAATGTGTGGTACAGTGTGTTTGATGGAGTATTGTGTTGCAGGTGACGAGGCCCAATGTAACAAAAACCTTTACTGTAGAAAAATGTGTGGTACATTGTGTTTGATGGAGTATTGTGTTACAGGTGACGAGGCCCCAAAGGCCCAATGTAACAAGGACCTTTATAAAAATGTGTGGTACAGTGTGTTTGATGGAGTATTGTGTTGCAGGTGACGAGGCCCAAGAGGACTGGGTCCATAAAGAGATAGCTGCCGCCCTAGAGACCAACTGTAACATCGTCCCCATCATAGACAACTTTGAGTGGCCTCCAGTGGAGAAGTTGCCAGCCGATATGAGGGGGGTCGTCAGATTCAACAGTGTCAGGTGAGTCAGTGCTCTTGGGTTTTACACTTTGGCTTAATGTGAGCTGTTGGGTTTTGCTCTTGGGTTTGATGGGAGCAGGACATTACCCCCCCCCCTCTATTCAATTACTCTCACCCAAAAAACATACAATCGGACATTACCCCCCAAGTACTAATTATAATAATTGGAATAGGGTTAGAGATAAGTTAAGGATATGTTTTGGGTAGGGATAGTTATAGATATAACATTTATTCTTGTCACAGCCCTTTTGTATGACTGGGTTCATGGCACAAACTAAAGGCAAATACAAACCACATTATTGGTGATTTTACAGTATTTTATTGATATCAGCTACACTACTAGAACCACGACTCCAGTTTCGTCATCTCCCCGCGCTCTATCTACCTCTTTCTGCTTCCTTTCCTTAGCGCATGCGCACACCCATCCTATATTTTATATTCATATCGCCTTTTTAAGATACATACTCGAAACATACATTCATCTACATTTAACTGTTACAATTCTCAACGGCGGAGTATGAGGAATTACCCAGCAATGTGTAATTAATTAGCGGGGGGGGGGGGGGACGACAAAATATTCTAGACCTGAGTTAGACACCATATACTATTCAACCTGCATCCTGCATTGTACTTGACAAAACTTTGTATCAACTGTTATCTCTTCTTGCTAGTTAAACCAGATTTCACAAACGTATTCAATTCACTTTCTTCAATTTTTTATTTTTGTTTTTCGTTCTTGAAGTGCATCAAATGTATATAACAAACCACTGTTTTGTTCTGGACAGGTGGGTCCATGAATACCAAGACGCCTGTGTCGACAAGCTGGAGACTTTTCTACGCCGCGGTCGCCGTGTCTCCCAGCAGATCCACACTGCCCTGTCCCCTATGCACATGGCCAACTCTGACCCCCAGTTTCCCCCGGACAGTCCTTGCAAGTCGTCCAGCTGTCACAACCTGTTAGAGCTCACCTCGTCCTGACTTCCTGGTTCTTATGTTGTGAGGCTTAGCTTGTTTTCTCATGTTGGCTCTTGTGGTCAGCTTGTCATGTGGTCAATTTATCATGTGGATTCTTGTTGTCAACTTGTCATGTGGTCAATTTATCATGTGGATTCTTGTTGTCAACTTGTCATGTGGTCAATTTATCATTTTGATTCTTCTGGTCTACTTGTCATGTGGTCAATTTATCATGTAGATTCTTGTGGTCAACTTGTCTTGTTGATTCTAGTGGTCACCTCATCATGTGAATTGTTGTGGTCAACTTTTCATCTTGATTCTTGTGGTCAACTCATCATGTGAATTGTTGTGGTCAACTTGTCATTTTGATTCTTGTGGTCACCTCATCATGTGAATTGTTGTGGTCAACTTGTCATTTTGATTCTTGTGGTCAACTTGTTATTTTGATTCTTGTGGTCAACTCATCATGTGACCAACTCATTATGTAATCAACTCATTATATTGATTGTTGTGATATCTTCCAATAGTTTGAACTTACCATTGTTCTAAAATTTTTAAGATATATATAAATACAAAGCCGTGAATTAATACAAAATGTGCTGCATCAGCAAATAGTGAGGGGTGTTCTATTCTGTAATATTTTAGTTTGTTTTACCAGTTTACTATGACCTATAGCAGGGGTCTCCAAACTACGCCCCGCGGGCCGGATGCGGCCCGCGATGTCCTCTCATCCGGCCCGCGGAGATCTTTTTGTGCACGGAAAAAAAACGTTTGTTGGTGATGGCTGAGGAGCTTTGCCCAAGAAAATCAAAGACATGCCTGTAAGTGTAAGAAACTGGCCCCCGAACTGAAATTTGATAATTAATGCGGCCCTCGAACTGAAAAGTTTGGAGACCCCTGACCTATAGTGATATGATGTCCATTATAAAATAAAATACCAGTACAGTAATTTGATCTACTTAGTATTTTTATTAAAGTTAAATTACCTAATTTACTGAATTAACCAATGAATTTGGTGTTTTAGCAGTTATTTTTAACAGCTTTTGTTGTAATGGTCGAGGCATGAGCTTCCAGAAGTTGAATTGTCTGATCACATTTTCATCCATTTACTACAGTTTTCATCTGTTCCCATTTTTCATTTGTTCCCATTTTTCATCTGTTCATATTTTTCATCCATTCACATTTTTTTTTTCATTCACATTTTTCATCTGTTCAAATTTTTCATTTGTTCACATTTTTCATCTGTTTACATTTTCATCTGTTAGCATTTTGCTTCCATTCACATTTTTAATCTGTTCACAAATTTCATCTGTTTACACTTTGTACAATAGGCCCATGATTTTGTTTTGTTTTTCATCTAGTGCAATAAATATTGTTTGTTAAAATCAAACCAGTCCATCAAAAAGATAACTAGCCAAGTTTGTTTGTTTTTTAATTTATTTTTTAAGTTGCCAGTTCTGACTTTGTGGTCCAACTTCAAGTTGTGATTTTTCCAAAATGTAGATATTTTTGTTCAACTGCTAAAACAATTAAAATCTTTTTGTTTCATTTGAAACCACCGATCCCACTGATTTTAAAACAATTACTGTAAACGTTTTCTTTTGTTCATGTAAGATATACTGTAAAACACATTTTTATAGCGTTATACAATTATTTGACTCAGGTCTCAGAAGAAATCCTCGTAATTTAAACTGTTTCCATAATTTCCAAGATCACGAAAGCAACTTCCATAATTAGAGGTTTGCTTTAAAAAATTGCTCACATTTTTGTTGTTTTTTTCCCCATACTTACCCTATTGCATTCATTGGTAAATACTTTAAATTGTTTTTGTAAGCATTCAGTTTTACTGATCCTTAAGATAATTTTCAAACAAGATCTGCAGTATTGTTTAATGATTTTAGTTTTGCTTATATTGAGTTGTACATAGATAAAGAGATCAAAACATCTGAAGTTTACAGTAATACACGCTGTCTACACATTCCATCCCCTGTTACTGTGTCTTTAAAGGAGTTGTTTTTAAATAATATATTGGTGCGTTTATTTATGTGTTAAAAACTTTTAATGTAATGTGAGCCGCAGTGTGGCCAAGTCCTGGTTAGATTGGTGCGTTTATTTATGTGTTAAAAACAAATGATGTAATATGTAATGTAAGTGGCTGTGTGACCAAATCTTGTTTAGATTGGTGTGTTTATTTATGTGTTAAAAACTTTTAAAACAAATTATGTAAGATGTAATTAAGTGGCTGTATGGCTGAGTATTGGTTAGATTGGTGCATTAATTTACGTGTTAAAAACAAATTATGTAAGATGTAATGTAAGAGGCTTGTTTGATATGTAATATGTCCTATTTGTGATTCCAACTAACCATTACTAGGCTTGTATTCACTTGAGCATTTTGTTGGTTTTTTCTTCCACAATCTGGTTCTTTGAATCAAAATATTTAGTATTTTGTATAGCAATGCAGGTGATATATTAATTAATGGATTTTTTAATTGATGGCATGTAATTAACAAAATTAGTGATAAGATTTAATGAAAAAAAAAGATTTTTTAAATTTAAAATTAAGTCTTTTCTTCAAAATCTATTGTTAAGCAATACACCAAAATAATA
This sequence comes from Physella acuta, assembly GCF_028476545.2. Classification (NCBI taxonomy): domain Eukaryota; kingdom Metazoa; phylum Mollusca; class Gastropoda; family Physidae; genus Physella; species Physella acuta. The sequence goes on from NW_026731642.1 coordinate 522,533, forward strand.
TGAGAAATAACTCCCCTAATGGTTATGTCCCTTGGGTACTATATTAACCAAACAAGTTTTTTTAGTTACCTTTTCTAACCCCATTGACCAGTAAAGGAGATAGAGTTACCTGTTTTTTCCCACGTTTTCTTTAACTTGCTTTCTCTGTGTGTTTATTTATTTATTTATTTGTTTGTCTTTCCAATCCAATCTTGCGATCGAAATTTCTGGCACTTCCCAGTTAGCTAGCGCGCTGAAATTTTCAGGGAAGCTTTCTTTTGGATGACCATTGAATATTCAATTGTTATTATTACTAAATTGATCAATGGAAACATTTTATTGAGCATTTTAGACCGCTATATAATCTATATATATAATTCTCCTCTGCTAGCCATTAGAAAAAAAACCAGCGACGCGTACCTCGCGCGCAGTGAAGCGAACGATCACATGTCGCCACAGGCTTAGGGGCAGAGAATTTAGCTTGAACCGAGTTTAAACTTACAGGAGGTAGGCCAGTTTGGGGGAGACGATATGGTCGAGTGGTTGGGCACACGATTGCTATCCCACTCGACACGGGTTCAAATCTATGTGTTCTAGTCAGTAACGTATTCACACAACGTGTTTTTTACGAGTTGTCTTTTTACGAGTTGTCTTTTTACGAGTTGTCTTTTTACGAGTTGTCTTTTTACGAGTTGTCTTTTTACGAGTTGTCTTCGTTTACCCAAAAAAAGTGAAAAGATAAAATCGATAGCAAGATTTTAATGCAAACAAACAGACAAAGACTAAAAAGTAGAAAATAATAATCATTAAAAAAGTTTTAAAAAACCCACGTTTTCTGATTGAACTAAAAAGTAGAAAATAAATGCTATAGGCCCTACATCACAATAATGCAAGCGATCACTCTACTATAAGCGAGCAAAAACGTGGGGCGCCGTGATTTTCTTACAGTTTCTAATACTGTTGACTCTCTACAAGCTCCCTAATAAAAGTCAATAGTATTATCTAATCAATAGTAATATAACTTTTACTTCGGCGCCCCACGTTTTTCATCGCTTATAGTAGAGTGATCGCTTGCATTATTGTGATGTAGGGCCTATAGCATTTATTTTCTACTTTTTAGTTCAATCAGAAAACGTGGGTTTTTTAAAACTTTTTTAATGATTATTATTTACCTCAGCAGATAAAGATATTGTGTGATCACCTTGAAATAGATGTAGATATCTTTTTATCTTCAGACATAAGTGAGTGAATTTTAATCAAGAGTTCTAAGAACAATTTGATATGAAACACCAGTATGTTCACCATTTTTTTTTTTAGCCAATCTTGTCATTGTATTTGAATTCATCATTATTTGGGTCGGTTCATATATTGAATAATATATATTATTGAATATTTTCAATAATATATAGAAAGTGTTGTGTAATGTGTGTTCAACCAAATATGATCAACTTGTCAATTTTGTTATATTGTTATGTACTTCAAACAGAACCAAATTTTAAAAAGTTGGTCAACAATACATTTTTTTCTCAGCCTTCCTAAGTGAATTTTTTTTTTTGTATAATTTTTTTTTAAGTACCAGATCTGATAATTTTAATTTTTTAGTTAAACATTTTAAATATATTACCTCATAATGGTAGATTTTGAATGAGTCATTTTATTGTTATATTAAATGTTATAAGAATGTATTCTAAACATTTGTTACAAATGATACAAAGAATTTACTTCCTGTTAGTGATAAGTCAAAGCAAAATGGCAGCATTAGCTACCTTAGGAAATTGTTCTACAGCTGTGTAACACAGGGACTGCATTACTTGTTCTTTGTGGCCTCTAAAAACAACTATAAGGGAGATAACTATAATGGATTGTTGTTTAAAACTGTAAGGGAGATAACTATAGTGGCTAGTTGTTGTTTTTTTAATTAACTGTTAAAACCATATTTCTCTCCCTAAACACAGCTTTACTTCATAAAATTCTAAATTTTTGTGTTGTTTATATTACAATTATATCCACGCAAGATTGTATCCCAAAGAATTCCTCAACCTCCATTTTAATAAAGTTTTATTCCGGCAAGTGTACATCCTGTTAATGATGTCAAACAATAACACTGATTTTTGTCTTGGTTTTTTAGTCAAAACCTCGAATTCTTCTATTTTCATCTGTTTAGGCATATTCTATTTGCTTTAGTTGGTGGCCGACTTTGTAATGTTTTAGTCATTTCAACTATGTTTGTTGCAATTTCTTCTAGCTTAGTCATATTTTCATCTGTTGTTGCTATATTTTCATCTATTTTAGTCAAATTTTCATCTGTTTTAGTCACACACTCATGCATTAGTAATATTTTCATCCGTTTTATTGTTTTATTTTTCTCATCTGTTCTAGTACTTTCATCAATTTTGTTAACATGTGCATCCATTGTTGCACTATTATCATCTCAGGTGTTTTGACAAAGCTTAGGTTCAACAAAAAAAACTTTTTAAAATCCATTTCATCTTATTATATTTGTTTTATAAGCTTTAAGTTTGTCATTCTACAATAGACTAGTCTGTTTTTTTTAATATGATAGTGCTCTCCCTTTAGGTTTGAAAATATTTCAGTCAATTCTTATTAATATTAAATTTATTTAAAAGTTTACTTTATTAGTTTATTATACTAATTTATAGTTTAACATAGCTTGACGTATTGAGTTTTTACTATAATTCAAGTTTTTAATTAATTAGTTGTGTAGACAAAAAATATAACAATATACCAAAAAAAATACATCTATATATATAATTCTCTTCTTCGAGCCGTTAGAAAACAAGCTGCAAACGCTCTCCCTACCTCCCCACCCCTACATGGTTTTAGTGAGCTGTGTTCACTCTAAATGTTTACAAGCAGAGCCAACGATTTTAAACGTAGGGGGGGGGGGGGGGAAGGAGGGGGGGAGGGAAGGAAGGGGGGGGGGGTTATGGTCCTTAACGAGCTACTTATAGTGTTTTAAAGAAATATTTTCAGTGTCAGCATTGGTACTGTCGAATTCACAAATTATGAATTATTGAAAATTAGAAACAACTAAATAGCGGCGTATGTTATGCCGCGGGCCGGCTCGTGTTTTTATATTTTAAAAAATATTTAACAAACATAAAGTATATTAATATTAATGAAATGAAAATTTAGATAACATTCAAACATGTCTGAGGATGTTTTGAAATTTGTTGGTCACTAACGAAGCAATTAACTTAATCTTGTGAACTTTTCCTATTGGATAATGATTTTACTAAGATTCAGTGGTGGTAGTTTTTATTTTCATTTTTTTAAAGATTCAGTCAATTTTATGACTTAAGATTCAGATTGTGATAACATACAGATGTGTATGTGACTGATTAGAAAAAATATTACGTATGTATGTAAATCTCATGGGATCATACAAGTCAGGGAAAGACAATGTGCTTGTTAGAATCAAATACTCTGGAGAAACTAGCCTTGGACATGTCACTAAATCTAACAGGTGCTAATATTTTTTATTTGTTTGTTTTTAAACACAAATTTATGAACATAGGTCTGTTGGGCTTTTATAAGCCTTATGTAATCTTCATTGGCTTATTTTAATGAACCAGATCGTAAGACTTATCTACAAGATTGTTTTTACCATCTTTTAAATCACAAAGTCCAATAATTTTTTTCTTTCTGTTTCCTGCATCAATACATGATTTTAATTTTCTCTATTTACACACATGTATCCGCTTTTCACTTTTCTAATGTTCGCCATTGTGGTCATATTTATCCATATATATCCACCACCATTCTGCATTAGCCGGCTTTGCTATGTAAAAAATAAATGTTCACATGTAAAGCCCTAATGCTCAGTATTTATTCTCTCAGTGGTTCTCAAGCCATCATAGGCATAATATTTTTGCTTGTATTTGTGTTGAAAGTGAGTTATAACCCCTAATTTCACAACTAAAGGGTACTTTTTGCCCAAAGTTGAGAACCACTGTGTTAAATAATTTCTTTAACCAGACTTCATCACTATTCTACTTAGTTGTCCCATATATGGTCTGTCTTTTTGTTGTTAAATCATATTATCCTCTTAAAGAAATTGCTCTAAAAATATTTTTTAAAAATAGAATTTGACTTCTTTTTTTTCTGTCACTTTTCTGTGCACATATATAGTTTTACACACAATCTGGTAAATCAATTTTTTAATTAACTTTGTGCAATAAAAAATCTGGCTAAATTTTTAAAAGTTATCTCGTACAGTTTAATTCAAATGTTATCAGTATTATGTCACACAGTTTATTACGACCACACTGGGGAAAAGTCTTACTATTATTTTTATATTAACTCGTATGTTCTATTGGAAAAATTGTATTTCAATTCAAATGTTATTTATTGTATTGAGTACTTGTATGGCAGGTATCATGTCTATATAGTATCATGACCTCTGACCTTTATATTTGATCACTTAACTTGATACACAAACCCTCTAACCCCAACCCTAAAACCCCCGATACTGACAATTATAGTGATACCTCAGTTTTTACCCTAGCCCTAAAATCCTGACAATTACATTGATGATACCTCATTTTTTATTCTAGCCCTAAAATCCTGACAATTACAGTGATACCCATTTCTTTTTTACCTAGCTCTAAAATCCTGATATTTACAGTGATACCTACTTTTTTACCCAGTTTTAAAATCCTGACAATGACAGATACCTAATTTTTTTTTACCTAGCCCTAAAATCCTGACAATTACAGTGATACCCAATTTTTTACCCTAGCCCTAAAATCCTGACATTTACAGTGATACCTCATTTTTACCCTAGCCCTAAAATCCAGACAATTACAGTGATACCCAATTTTTTACCCTAGCTCTAAAATCCTGACATAATGATACTATGAGGGGAAAAAATATTCCTGAGACTATACTGTAAACCTTCTGTAATTTTTATAAGACCATTTTATTCTATCCACACTATGTATCACCTGTAATAAATAATTCAATCTTGCACTGGGAGTTATGGCTACTATTTACAAAAAATATCTGGCCAACCTGCGCATGTGCTAACCAGTTTACCATATTCAGGTTGGTCTCTCATTACTGTAAGATTACATTTTAACCTTTTTTTTTTGCTCAAATAATTATTCCATCAGGTTTAATGATATATAAAAATCTGTGAAATAAATTTTGTCTCACTGTAATATTGTTTGTTGTTTTTTTTTAAAGGTCTTACTGTAATATTGTTTTTTAAAGGTCTTACTGTAATAATTTTTGTTGTTTTTAAAAGGTCTTACTGTAATATTGTTTGTTAGTTTTTTTTAAGATCTTACTATAATATCGAATGAGTGGGGGGGGGGGGGAGACTGCTCCCCTTCCCGAAGAGATGCCTGAAAGAAACTCTGTACTTGAGGTTACATCAGAGGACAGTAGGCATAAAAAAGTTCAAACTGTTAGAATATTCGAGAAACGACAAACTACTACATACATCGTGGTAAAATTCTAGCTGACTCGAGAGTTAAAAAGATGTCAATTTAGGCTCCCATGTGTTATAACTCTTGCTTACTTAACAATATTAAGTCTCACACTCACAATGAAAACGGTGTATTAAATGGGTGAGTAAAAATAAAAATTGCACCGTTTTATGAGCCTCGGTGTAAGTATAACTGTACAGTTACAGCAAAGATTGAACTCTAGCGTATCTAATTGTGCCTACAGTTGAACCCGACCTTTAAAATGTCATTGATTAAAGATCTTTGAACTTGGGTGGTTTTCTGGACACAGGTATAACCTGCTTAAATATGTAACAAAATTAATTTAAACAAGTCGCGTGAGATTACGGTTATCGACGCTTTTTGTGACGTGTAAAGAAGGACAAGTCCGATAATTGGATACATCTGGTGCCAGTCTATACATGGTGTCATACACTGGTGGGGGGGGGGAATATCAGACTTTAGTCATGATGTCTGAAGGGGGAGGTTCAGACTTTAGTCACGATGTTTGTAGGGGGGGGGGGACGGAATTTCAGACTAGTGACGTGTCACATGTCCATAGGAGGGTTGATAATCAGATTTTTGTAACGATGTCTGTAGGGGGGGGGGGGAGCACGAAGTATCATGTTATATACATTTTGCATTTCTTAAAAATAAAATGCAGAATATATATTTGTGACAAAATTCAACTGGTAGGATGTGCAGTGGAACTGTGAGACGTAATTTGGCGTTGGTCTAGCTAGCATAGTGAGGTGGCGATGAGCGGTGAATGTGCGTGTAAACTTCGAATAATATCAGCATGACTTACGGGGTTTGTAAAATTAATGCGGTCCTCTTGCCCCGTTCACTTTCTATCCGGTGGTGTCAAGTCTTTATATAACTTAATTCATGGACCACACTTGGCTATTCATTTCATTGGATGCATCAGAGTTTATAAGTTTTCATTTGGTGTCGCACGTCCTTCTAAACAATATATATATATATATATATATATATATATATATATATATATATATATATATATATATATATAGGCCAATATATATATAATATGTGTATATCTATCTATTCATATATAGTATATATATGTATGTGTATATATATATATATATATATATATATATATATATATATATATATATATATATATATATATATATATAAAGAAACGAGATATTGGGAAACCCGAAGTGTGTTTGCATCATTTTAAGAATGTGAGTTTTTGTGGTTAAAGTTACTTCACACATGCGTAGTTTATGCGCGTAAAACGTCAACGTTGAATGGTTTGTGTACAAAACTGTGTTTGCGTACACACGGTGGAGAGGAGGGGGTGGTCAACAAGCACAGGACAGCCAACACAAAGACGTGACTTAGTGAGCTTAGGTTCGAACCCCCGTGTCCCGCCCCCTCAACGGGAGTCAGAGAACCACAAACAAACATACAGTCAAGGTCGTTGTACCACTGACCCGGCGGAACTCTTCAGTCAATTCACGTTAGATGGGAAATTTCCTTTTTTTTTAAGAAATACTATTTTAAAATGTCAAATTTTTGTTTCTGCACCTCTCATATATATTATATTTATATATCTATAATATAACGCTGCTGGTAGTGTGTCAGTCCGTCATCGCTATAGATTTTGGAACCATAAAAGTAAACATCGCACCATGTAGTGCTTTGCAGTACATCACATTGTCTTATTATAAATATTAGAGTAGGGTTTGTTTATATAACGACATAGAGCTATTTTATAATTTCCACTGTTTGTACAATTTTGCATAACGTAAAGAGAATATTAAATACACGCACATTGCTAAAACATATTAAAAGTATCAATGTCAAATATTGTTTTTGTTAATATTCCTAGAAAAAGTGGATACATTTTAATAACATAATAACTGTAGGTTAGAAAAATCTAATTAAACTGCTTAGTAATTTTGCCAAGGGAGGTATTTTAAAAATAAATTGAACTCACGCTAAAAATGTGAATGCAAAATCTGCAAGACGGAATAATTGTTGGAATAATATAATTAGCAAAATGTGAATGCAAATTATGCAGACGTGTAAGAGTACATTATTGTTGGAATATTATAATTAGCATTGATTGATAAAAGGCTATCTTTTATTTATTTTATTCACTGAATGTACTGTTTAATAATTATAATTTTTAATCAACTATTCTCCATTATTATATTAAGTCATCACGTTCATTAGGTGCGCAATGGTTAAATTGGTTTTAGTCATGAAACTTTATTGTAAATTTTAAAAAGTAGGCCTACTGAAAAAATGCATTAATTTATAAAGTGCAATATGGTCGGTAAAACACGGATATTCTAAATACTGCCTTCAATTTATTTTCTACACTGAACATATTGTTTACTAATTATTATTCTATCTTTCGGTTTGCGGACAAGCTAGGGGTTTTATAGCAGAGGCGTAGCAAGGGAGGGGGCATATGTCCCCGGGCGCCGACCTTAGGGGGCGCCAATGTGGGTTGGAAAAAAATTGCGGGGGGGGGTTGGAAATCGAAAGTTTGAGGGCGGTGGGAGGGTGCAAATCGAAAGTTTGAGTGGGGGAAATTTTAAATCAAAAGTGGTGCAAATCGAAAGTCTGAGGGGAGGTACAAATCGAAAGTTTGAGGGGATAGGGTGGAAATTGAAATTTTGAGGGGAGGGGGTGCAAATCGTAAGTTTAAGGGGGGGGGGTCAAATCGAAAGTTTGTCCCCGGGCGCCGGAAAGGGTCGCTACGCCTCTGTTTTATAGTCATTCACTGTGTCAGACGCGTCCGCCGGCGCTCGGAAAGGGCGCGATTTGGCGCTACGAGCTAGACTGTGAGCAATATGCCTTTATGATTGCATTTAAATTGAGTTTATGTTATGAGTGTTGTGTTTGTTTTTTCGTGGTTTTTTTTTTTTTTTTTTTTTTTTTTTTTTGCGTTCGTTTGTGTTGTGTTTAGTTTTGTTCTGTTCTGTTCCCAAGTTGGTACATTTAAAAAACATTTACCGTGGCGGAGCACGGGATGCAGCTAGTATATATATATATATATATATATATATATATATATATATATATATATATATATATATATATATATATATTTTATATATATATATATATATATATATATATATATATATATATATATATATATATATATATACATATAGGCCCCCTATATATATAGATATATACAGGGGCGTAGCGAGGGAGGGGGCGGGGGGTGCGGACCGCACCGGGTGACACCATTTAGGGGGGTGACACCAAGGCAAAAAATAGCAAAATATATAGAGAAAAACTCGAGGGGGGATGCAAATCGAAAACTTGAGGGGGGGGGGCAAATCGAAAGTTTGAGGGGGGGGGGGGTGCAAATCGAAAATTTGAAAGTTTGTCCCTGGGAAGGGTCTCTATGCCTCTGGATGGGGGGTGACACCATTAAGTGCCGCACCGGGTGACACCCGACCTCGCTACGCCACTGGATATATATATTTATTTATTTATATGCGTGCCATACCACTGACTGACTGAAACACTACCTAGCGGCTTATATATACACTTATAGTTAGATTATCTATATATGCAGTATATTAATTATATATACAGGCCCTACAGTTTTATATATATAGTTATATATGTGCGTGTGTATGTTTATGAAGGCTTATATTGTTAGAAAAATATTTGCTAATATATTTGAAGTTTTGTAAGGACATGTGAACGAAGTAGTAGGGATACTATTTTATTTTATTATCAATACAACACAACATAAGCATCCAACTGACGAACTTGATAACACCAAAAATTATATCAGATAACAAGTAAAAACAACAGTAGTTCGTGTGAGTGTTGAACCAAGGTTTATCGGTTATATAAGAGCTGAAGGGCTCCATCGTCTGCTGATAGCAAACAGCGGAAACTCTGGTCTGACTTTGAGAGATTACCGCTTTAGTGACTTAGATCTCTACAGTCCTCCTGTCTCCGTCATTCAGCCGTCGGTCAACTGTGAAGAAAGAGGACTATAGAAATTGGTCTAAGATAAAAAGTCCAGGCAGAAAGACCCTAAAAAGGCGAACGCATTTGGGCAGCTTCTTTTCACGTCTGATAGTTAAATCAACGGAGTCACTTCCCCTGTTAATTTTCTTTACTGCAAGACCATTTTCAGCAGGTAAATTTGTTTCGTAAAAATTTTTAACGGGAGATCATTTTTAGCAGATAAATGTGTTTCATAAAAAAAAATTATAACCGCAAAATCATTTTAGCAGGTAAATTTGTTTCATAAAAATTACACTTAAAAATTATATTTCTTAGTTCAAAGGAACAGAAAGTAATGTTAAATCAACCTTTTAAACACTTTGAAATTTTAAAATTCGTTTCTAAAACGTCTTAAAACGTATTATTTTCTTACACTGTTTCTCGTATAAAAATATTTGCTGAATCTAAAGTAAATGGATGTATTCTTTTTAAATTTTAAATTCCGATTTAAAATTTAAGAGCAGTTGTAGATAAAAGTTGTAGATATTGTTTTTGTATAGGGCTACTAAATAAACAACACGAATTTATAAACTTTTTACACGCAAACATTTTAATAGTAAATATTTAAATATTCTAATTATCATACACTAATTAGTGCTGGCAGTACAGTTTTTAAACGTTTTGGCGTTAGTTACAAATCTAGAATTTAGCTAATACGTGATAAAAATCCATATTTTGAACTCAAGAAAAACACGCTCTCGTATCAATTTATTTCTGGTATTGATGATGTGTCAAATTAAAATGGTGTTTGCATGGACGAGAGAGAGAGAAGGGGGGGGGGGATAGAGAGATGAGGAAATGATAAGTGTATTAATGTAATGGATATATCATAACAAGGAACATCACATTACGTGGGGGGGGGTGTAATGATGTAATCGTGATAGGGACAAAATATTAAACACGGGAAACTAAAGATGGGCGCGTGCTTGTAGAAAACTCTAGAACATTCTCAACAACACGGGCATTGTCATTGTTAACCCTCTCATTATTTGTGGGCATATGCAGTAGATCATACACCGGTTAGGCCTTCCTTGCTGAATTAAGCTACAAACTGTATAGGCCTGTACCAGATAAACGTCCGCCTTTCAATAAAACGATGCATTCTTTATGTTTTCAAAAAATACCTTTAACAAATATATAACATCAAAAGTCGCTTTAAAAAGAGAGAACAGTGTGACAATATTGGTGGAAAAGGGATGGGGGTATGCCTATATTGTGCATGAGAGTTGGAATTCAAATTTCGAGAGCGGGGGGGGGGGGGGGTAAAATTTTAGAGAAAATAAAATGGTCTAGACAAACAGAAATTAAGGAAAAAGAATAAAATATTTCTTGTGCAACGTACAGCTGGGCCAGAAGACACATTGATATTTGTATTACTACACACCCAGGGATGTGTCAGGCCCATCTTCCGATATCCAGAGTTCTTGTAATCAAAAATTATTTTTAAAGCTTTACTCATGTCAAGGAAGTCACAGAACTACCAAGTTTATAAATAAAGGTCATTCTGGTTTTCTTTTTTTTATTTTTGGGTGAGGGCGTTGTTGTTTCTTTTTTTTTATCTCCAGAACTTAACTTACACATGTTTTAAACTTCTTTACCGCGTTAAAAATAAGTAAATAGTTTATTGAATTACAATCGATATTTGATTGAAATTGAATAGCTACACGATTGCTTTCAGTTTATATCACAAGCAAAATTTTGCAGCCATAATCTCTCATTAATCTCTCATTAACCCCTAAATGTTTATAATAATTTCGAATTTACATAATTAATATAAGACTCTTGAGAAATTTAACAAAAGTTAACAAAAGTTACACACAATCCAGATTACCCATATAATACATATTAGTGTGAGAATTTGTTCATGGACTCTATTGAAATTATTTCCAACATTCAAGTAACTCCTGGCCCTTCTCATCTTACTGCATAGACTTTATGCTTAGGTTCCAATGTGGAACCATCCAATGGTCTACTAGACTATGGAGCTATGTTTATTTATATTTTTTTTTTAATTGACGTGGCGAGTTCAAATTCTTTTAAGAATGAACAATGGTACCCGGTTCAACACAGAATTTTCTAGTCACGTCATGAAACTAAAGCTGTAGGCAGAGGCGTAGCGAAGGGGTGGGGGTGGCTACATATGTCCCCGGGCGCCGACCCTAGGGGCGCCAAAATGGGTTGAAACAAAAATTTAAAGCTCATTTTAGCTGCAGTTTTGAATAATAAACATAACAAATATATATGGGGGGGGGGGGGGCCAAATTGAAAGTTTGTCCCCGGGCGCCGGGAAGGGTCGCTACGCCTCTGGCTGTAGGCCTATATCTAACTGCACAAGGTTAGCCCTCCTAAATTCTGGTCCATCTAATTGTCGCAGGACGCTGGTATATCTAACTGCACAAAGTTAGCCCTCCTAAAGGTTAGCCCTCCTAAAGGTTAGCCCTCCTAAAGGTTAGCCCTCCTAAAGGTTAGCCCTCCTAAAGGTTAGCCCTCCTAAAGGTTAGCCCTCCTAAAGGTTAGCCCTCCTAAAGGTTAGCCCTCCTAAAGGTTAGCCCTCCTAAAGGTTAGCCCTCCTAAAGGTTAGCCCTCCTAAAGGTTAGCCCTCCTAAAGGTTAGCCCTCCTAAAGGTTAGCCCTCCTAAAGGTTAGCCCTCCTAAAGGTTAGCCCTCCTAAAGGTTAGCCCTCCTAAAGGTTAGCCCTCCTAAAGGTTAGCCCTCCTAAAGGTTAGCCCTCCTAAAGGTTAGCCCTCCTAAAGGTTAGCCCTCCTAAAGGTTAGCCCTCCTAAAGGTTAGCCCTCCTAAAGGTTAGCCCTCCTAAAGGTTAGCCCTCCTAAAGGTTAGCCCTCCTAAAGGTTAGCCCTCCTAAAGGTTAGCCCTCCTAAAGGTTAGCCCTCCTAAAGGTTAGCCCTCCTAAAGGTTAGCCCTCCTAAAGGTTAGCCCTCCTAAAGGTTAGCCCTCCTAAAGGTTAGCCCTCCTAAAGGTTAGCCCTCCTAAAGGTTAGCCCTCCTAAAGGTTAGCCCTCCTAAAGGTTAGCCCTCCTAAAGGTTAGCCCTCCTAAAGGTTAGCCCTCCTAAAGGTTAGCCCTCCTAAAGGTTAGCCCTCCTAAAGGTTAGCCCTCCTATATTCTGGTCCATCTTATTGTCGCAGGACGCTGGTCACCATGTCCAGCTTGACCATCCTGGCTGTGCTCGCCATGTTGGTGACGTCAACGACGGCGGCGGCGGCACCACACGTTGAGATCACAGCGAAACAGCCGCAGGGAATTCAGTTTTCTATCCAAGGTAACGATTGGTTGAAAGTTTTATATACAAGGTAACGATTGGCTGTATGTTTTCTGTACAAGATAGCCATTGGTTCAAAGTTTACTAGGCCCTAATTATTGCCTGAAATAGTTTTTCTTTTTCCTTGTTAAAAACTTTAGGGGCCGATTTTAGTGTTTAAAAAAATTTTACGTCCACTTTTCCTCAACAATAGTTCTCACCGATAAAGCTAAAAACTCTCCCAAACAAATCTCTTTGCATCGATAATCGATACAGTGGTGAAATGGTAGAACTCGCCATTTTCACCCAAAAGTCTCGAGGTCGGTTTCCGGGCGTCAGACGGTAGGATGTTCCTGAGCCCACACAGCTAAAAAGAGTACCTGATTCTAGCTGGGTATTGTGAAATACCTAGGCAATAATCCTGACCACAATAACTTCATGTCTGAAAAAGTTGCCTACTATGTTAACGCTAATATCTCATCATTTCGATGTCTAGCCCTTGTATCAGCTGGTAAAATATTAAAGTTTGATTTCTGAATTTAAAAAGTTAACTTTTTACAAAACCCTCATCACCCATTAAAATGTCAACAATGTGACTAAAACGTAGATTTTTAAAAATCTTGATATTGAACCAAAAGATAGATGGTAGACTATTATCTTGATGTTTGACTATACATTATTTGAACTAAATTTGAGATGTTTCAATATTTGAAATAAGACTAAATTTTTATGTGACAAAAAATATAACTAAAATTTTGATATGTGATGAAAAATGTATTATTTGACTAAAATATTTGTTATTTGACTAAAATGTGATATTTGACTTACAATTTTGACTAAAATATTATAATTTAACTAAAAATGTTATATTTTACTAAAATTGAGATGTTTTACTAAAATGTGATACTTGACTAAAAATTTGACTAAAATGTGATATTTGACTAAAAATGTGATGACTAAAAATATGATACTTGACTAAAATGTGATATCTGACTAAAATGTGATATCTGACTAAAATGTGATATTTGACTAAAAATGTGATGACTAAAAATGTGATATTTCACTAAAAATGTGATATTTGACTAAAAATGTGATATTTAACTAAAATGTGATATCTGACTAAATGTGATATTTGACTAAAAATGTGATGACTAAAAATGTGATATTTCACTAAAAATGTGATATTTGACTAAAAATGTGACGTTAGACTAAAAATGTGATATTTGACAAAATATGTGATATTTGACTAAAAATGTGATAATTGACTAAAATGTGATATTTGACTAAAATGTGATATTTGACTAAAAATGTGATATTTGACTAAAAATTGGATATTTGAGTAAAAATGTGATAATTAAAAATGTGATATTTGATTAAAAATGTGATATTTGACTAAAATGTGATATTTGAAAAAAAAATGTGATATCTGACTAAATGTGAAATTTGACTCCACACACCGTGACTGTTGTAGACCAGGGCTACTCGCTGGTTGGACTCCACTTCAGCGTTAACAAGGTCCTGACAGGTGTGGCTGCAGGTGATTTTAACGTGGACCTCAGGACCAAGACAGGTAAATAACTCAATGTTTACGTGTGTTTGTGTGCCCGTGCGTGTGTGTGTGTGTTTGTGTGCCTGTGTGTGTGCGTGCGTGTGTGTGTGTGAGTGAGTGTGTATGTGTGTGCGTGTGTGCGTGTGTGTATGTATGTGTGTGTATGTGTGTGTGTCCGTGCGTGTGTGTGTGTGTTTGTGTGCCCGTGTGTGTGTGTGCGTGCGTGTGTGTATGTGTGTGTATGTGTGTGTGTATGTATGCCAGGGGAGGGGGGAGGGTAAAGTGGACACGGACTGAAGCTAAAATAGAGATTAAAACCTTGTGTGCTAGTCCTATGCAGTAAGTTTTTAAAAAAATCGACTTTTATAAATACAACGGTATCGAGAAAGCGCTAGTCCTTTATACAAGGATCTACTAGTCCATACAACGATGACATAAATATGATGGGTGGGGTAGGGGGGTGTATGCCAGCTACGAACATTCTAGAACAGTGGTTGTTAAACTGGGTTCGATCAAACCCCAGGGGTTCGGTGAGTCAGTCTCATGGGTTCGGTGGCGGTCAAGAAACATGATTCACAATCAGATTTAGTCAGTACGAACGATAAAGCTATTCGGGTTCGGTGATTGCTCATATGAAACTGGTGGGGTTCGGTACCTCCAAAAACGTTGAGAACCACTGATCTAGAATATGTGAATTGTGTGGTGGGAATGGATATCGGTTTTTGTTTTCTTAGTCAAGAGCTTGGCAATCACTGACAGTATATATTCAATAATGTTCAATATTGACTTCAATACTCTTTAGATCTCGTTGACAAATCAAGTCTACATTTTAACCTTAACTCCCTCCCACCCCACTCATCGTTTCTAACGTCGCATTCAGCTTTAACTCCCCTACGTTTAAAAATTGACTGTCTAAAGTATTAATTGGGTTGTTTCCCTTTAATAACAGAATTACAGAATACACCCAATACTACATGCTAATGAAGTAGTTTTTTCCTATAATAAATGTAGCCAATAATGATAAGGATTGGCTAAATAAAGATTTTTGTTACAATTTTTTTTTTAAAGTGTAAAAGATTAAATCACTTTTTAAAATTGTTTAAAACGCAAAAAATGGGAGGTAACACTTACTTTAATTTCTCCCCTTCCCCCCCCCCCCCCCTCACCTCCAACAAATCGACACAAAAGCGCCCCCCCCCCCCCCCCACTCTCCCTCTCGTTGGAAAAAAGATTTTGTAGCTTTAAAAATAGATAAAGGAGTCGCTATGTAATTTTTTTTTATTACGTACAAAAAGTGTACAATTGAAGTTATGTACAGCGTTCTGTAAAGACACAGCTCTAATGGTGTGTAGTATGTGTGTACACACATGTCACATATTGTGTCACAGTTGTGTACACGCAGATCTCGTGATGTCAGACGTGTTTCTCGTGGTGTGTCACTTGTTTACACACAGATTGCATGGTATCAATTGTGTAAACATATACCATGGTGTGTCGATTGTGTACTTGTGTACACACATTTCACATGGCGTGTCACTTGTGTACACATATAATGTGTTGCAATTGTGTACTCACAAATTTAATGATGTACACATATATATCATGTACTTGTACACAGCTAACCCCCACCTCTTGCTCCCCTAGGCAACAACTTTGTACACGAAGAGCCAAGCATCGCCCTGAAACCTGGAGACAAGGTCAACTACTGGATCCTGACCATCTCTAGCACCACAGGGGAGGGAAACCAGTTGCTGGACCAGTCCTTTACTTACAGCGGTGGGTTGTCGCCCCTGATCTAGCTTTTTTTTTTACTTCACAATAACATTTCTAGCAGTATAGCACAGATTATACAATATAAAAACTTGGGACATTTTTATTAATTTCTGCTGCATTTACACATTTCCATAGGCAGAAAACCTTCCTTTTATGGAAGATTTTAAAGACCCCCCCACACACACACACACACATATATATATATATATATATATATATATATATATATATATATATATATTTATTTATTTATTTATACATGCGCGCACGGACACACAACTCACATGCATACAGCACTAACTAGTCTTTCAAAAAATTTGGTTGTTTAGAAATATAAAGTATAAAAATCGTCATTTTTGAGAAAATCTGTCGCTACAACTTCATTAGATACTATTGTTAAGATCTCTGTTCATGAATATCGGTGGAAAAAAACTTTGTGTCAATTTATTCATTCAACTATCCTATATTGCCTATATTTTACACACACACACACACACACTATCCACGCACCACCCACGCATACATACACAAATATTAAAGAAAATCATAAGAGGTGTTATAAAACTACCTCATTCAACACAATAAAGCGCAACGTGAAGCTACCCCCACCCCGACCGTATGCTGGATCTCTAAACCTGTATCTCTAAGACAAATTACCGCCACTAAAATCTTGAACATGTGTAGGACCACCAACGACCACAACACCCAAGCCCACCACCACCACCAAGGCGACCACCAAACAGCCAGCGACAACCCTGGCGAGCATCATCAACCCCAACCCACAACCCGGCTCCAACCAGAGTTCTGGGGAGTCAGGGGAGACAACCACAGCTAGCGGCTCACCTGTTGCACCTGGTATGTTTCTAGCGTCCATATTTAGACTCTAAAAGATATTAATTAATTGTAAATAATCTAACAAAAATGTTTCCCCTATAAGCATAAGATATTTTCTAGTATTTGATTTTATAAAGAGCAATATTTATTTTTTTTTTTTTTAAATTTCACAAATTTCAGCTTGTTGTTTGACTCGATTATTTCCCTTTAGTTAGTTTTAACCATCTTGTTCAAAAAGGGGGAAAAATATCGTCAATAAATATCTGATCAATTTTTCTTGTTAAATTTTTTTAAAAGGTTGACTTTATTCAAATCCTATTTACCTTGTCACTTTTGTCCAAAAAAAATTTAAGTTTTTACAATCCAAGATAATTCTGTTTGTCTTAGAAATAATTAAGTTTTTACAGTCCCAGATAATTATTTTTGTTCTAAAAAATAATTTCGTTTTTACAATTCAAGATAATTCTGTTTGTACTAAAAATTAATTTAGTTTTATACAATCTAACCAAGATAATTCTGTATGTCCTAAAAACAAGTTCGTTTTTACAATACAAGAAAAATCTTTTTGTCCTAAAAAAAATTAGTGTTTACAATCCAAATTAATTCTGTTTGTCCTAAAAAAATATTGAGTTTTTTTTTCTTATACTTATATTTTAGACACGGGATCTAACACTGGAGGATCATCAACTGGCGGAACAGGGGGAACAGGGGGAACAACTGTGGTAGTTTCAGCTGGTAAGAGTTGCTTGTATCCATAAACAAGTGACGTCATGATTTTTTTCCTCAAGTTTTTTTTTTTGCTGAAATTTTTTAGTGGGGAGTTACATCGAATTTAGCGTTACCCATTTTAAAATACATTTTCGGAAAACATGCTTTTTAAAACCCATTACAGGCAATGATGATTATTTAATGGGATGAAGGTCGCGAGTTCATCCGTGCTTAAGTCTCTGAGTTCATTCAGCAATAACGGGTACCTGGCATGAGTAGAGAAAAAAAAACGGCAATGGAGAACACACTTAGCACATGAAACATTAAATTCAATCCTACAGAAAACGCATTAACTTTTTTTAAACCAGTATTTTGACATTCTGGTCCGAAATGTTATTTTACTTAAAATAAAAATAGTCCGTCGCTATAGGCGTATGAATTTCTCCACTGTTGGCCTGTTTACTTCCAGATCCCTACAACAAGGAGGCGACATGCACAAGTTACCCGTGTCTCATATTTGAGGACGAGTTCGATACCCTGGACACCAAGCTGTGGGAGCATGAGATTACAGCAGGGGGTGGCGGGGTAAGTAGTAGGGGTGGTGGGGTTGGTAGTAGGGGATGGGGTGTATAGCAGGGGTGGGGTGGGGTAAGTAGTAGGGGGTGGGGTCTATGGCGGGAGGGTTTAGGCAGGGGTGGGGGTGGGGGAGTGGCAGAGGAGGTGGTAGCTCAAACTACCCGTGTCTGATTTTTGAGGATGAGTTCGATACCCTGGGCACTAAGCTGTGGGAGCATAAGATTACAGCAGGGGGTGGCGGGGTGAGTAGAAGGGGCGGGGTTGTAGTAAGGAGCGTGGTGTATAGCAGGGGTGGAGGGTGAATGGTAGGTGGTGAAGATAGCATTAGCTACCCATGTAGTGGAGGGGGTGGAGGGGTGAGTCGTAGGGGATGGTGTGGTGGATAGCAGTGGGGTGGGGTGTATAGCAGGGGTGGGGATGGGTGGGTGAATAGCATCAGCTACCCATGTAGTGGAGGGGTGAGTCGTAAGGGGTGGTAATATCCTGCTCACTAATTTAACCAAGATGTTAACAAGAGGGGAGGTAACTAGAGATAATCATAAGGGGAGTAACTCTTAATGTTCCACTGCCAGTTCTCCTCCCATGAACTAATTAATTTACTTAGTTATCTGACGACCTTCCTAGCCTACACTACACGTCTTAGGCTAGGCGTCTGATGAAATGTGACATTAACTTGATCTGTTATTTTGTAGATTTATCTATGTGCTCTTCTTATAACATATTTTCACTTTTTTAAGTGTGGCGAACGCAGGAATATGCTACGGGGAAGGTTTAAGTTATGTTGATATACATATAATATACATATATATATATATATATATATATATATATATATATATATATATATATATATATATATATATATATATATATATATATATATATATAATATATATATATATACATATACATATATATATACATATATATATATATATATATATATATATATATATATATATATATATATATATATATATATATATATATATATATATATATATATATTTAAAACTTACTTTTTATTACTTCTACCATTCGACCACACGGTCACATATGTTTAAAGTAAGATAACAATATTGATTGTATTTTTCACCCCTCCCCCCCCCCCCCCCCACAGAACTGGGAGTTCCAGTACTACACCAACAACAGGTCTAATGCTTACGTCAGGGATGGCAAGCTCTTTATCAAGCCGGTAGGTGTGGTTGTGTGTGGTTAGGTGTGGTTAGATGTGGTTGTGTGTGGTTAGGTGTGGTTGTGTGTGGTTAGGTGTGGTTAGATGTGGTTGTGTGTGGTTAGGTGTGGTTGTGTGTGGTTAGGTGTGTTAGGTGTGGTTGTGTGTGGTTGTATGTGGTTAGGTGTGGTTAGGTGTGGTTGTGTGTGGTTAGACGTGGTTGTGTGTGGTTAGGTGTGGTTGTGTGTGGTTAGATGTGGTTAGGTATGGTAAGGTGTGGTTGTGTGTGGTTAGGTGTGGTTGTGTGTGGTTAGGTGTGGTTAGGTGTGGCTGTGTGTGGTTGTGTGTGGTTATGTGTGGTTAGATATGGTTGTGTGTGGTTGTGTGTGGTTGTGTGTGGCTAGGTGTGGTTGTGTGTGGTTAGATGTGGTTGTGTGTGGTTAGGTGTGGTTAGATGTGGTTGTGTGCGGTTAGGTGTGGCTGTGTGTGGTTGTGTGTGTGGTTGTGTGTGTGGTTATGTGTTGTTGTGTGTAGTTAGGTGTGGCTGTGTGTGGTTATGTTAGCCTGTGTGTGGTTTCGTGTGGTTAAATGTGATTTTATGTGTAAAGTGTGAATTATTTTGGATTTGTGTGTCCGACTTTAACCACCACGTGACTGAAACGAACCACTTTATCCACCAACATGACTAAAACGAACCACTTTATCCACCAACATGACTAAAACGAACCACTTTGACCACCAGCATGACTAAAACGAACCACTTTTCCCCCAGAATTTAACCACCAACATGACTAAAACGAACCACTTTAACCACCAACATGACTCAAACGAACCACTTTGACCACCAACATGACTAAAACGAACCACTTTAACCACCAACATGACTCAAACGAACCACTTTGACCACCAACATGACTAAAACGAACCACTTTAACCACCAACATGACTAAAACGAACCACTTTGACCACCAACATGACTAAAACGAACCACTTTAACCACCAACATGACTAAAACGAACCACTTTGACCACCAGCATGACTAAAACGAACCACTTTGACCACCAGCATGACTAAAACGAACCACTTTAACCCAGACTTTGACCACCAACATGACTAAAACGAACCACTTTAACCACCAACATGACTAAAACGAACCACTTTAACCCAGACTTTGACCACCAACATGACTAAAACGAACCACTTTAACCACCAACATGACTAAAACGAACCACTGTAACCACCAACATGACTAAAACGAACCACTTTAACCACCAACATGACTAAAACTAACCACTTTAACCACCAACATGACTAAAACGAACCACTTTAACCACCAACATGACTAAAACGAACCACTTTAACCACCAACATGACTAAAACGAACCACTTTTATCCCCAGACTTTAACCACCGACCGGTTCGGTCCGGAGTTCCTGGAACACGGGAACCTCAACATCTGGGGTAAGTACTGCTCTGTACCAGAGGTTCTCGTAATGCCAGATATGGCACCAAATGTTCCAGAGATTTTCTGTGTCTTTAGCGGCAGAACGGAGGAGATTCGTGTAAGAGTACTCCATCATACAGTTGGCGGGGAGGGGGGGGGGGGGCGTGTCCGAGTTGGGGTGCCAAACGAGTGCTACTGTTTTTATATTTTCCTTTATATTTAATGCCTACAAAAAAGGTTAAGAATCTAGTTCCAATGCCTCTTGTTACCAGTTTACACTCTGGTTCTCAGTACGTAAAAGTAAACATCCAATTTTGTTTTTAAAGTATGGGAACGCGTGGTTGGATCGTAGGGCACATAGCTGTTAAAAGCCTCGAGTTCGGGTCCTACAACTCGAGTCCGTGGAATGTCTTGGAGTCCACTCAGCTCTGATGGATACCTAACTCACGTTAGTGAAATAAAAGGCTGCTGGGTTAGTACTGACCACGCTATCACTTGATATGCCAATGTCACATAAACAGATGAACTCTACTTCATCTGCATCACGAACCGCCAGGTTTACAAGGATGATGTGTTTTTATTTAAATTGTTGGATTAATTATATAATGTAGGTATGATGGAGCGGAGAGATTTGTTTTAGCATTACTTCTAATTTAAATTCTTTCAAAAAAAAAGATAAACTTCGAGGTTCCTTAACAATAATTGTATTTGTTTGAATATTGTGATAAAAAGAGGTTCTCAAGTTATTTAAATAACAAAATCCGTAGGGTCTGAGCTATTGGTATGATTGTTAACTGTTTTTTTTGTCCATTGTCATTGGTTAGTTTTTAATGTCTGCTGTCACTTGTCACTGTCAACTGCCACTTGTGTCACCTGTTGACAGGTGCCAACCCGACTGACACGTGCACCGGAAACAACTTTTACGGCTGTGAGCGCCAGGGGATCCCGGGTCAGGTGATCAACCCCCTCCAATCAGCACGCTTGAGGAGCTCCCGGTACTTCAACTTCAAGTATGGCCGTCTGGAGGTCGAGGCCAAGATGCCGACAGGAGACTGGCTTTGGCCAGGTGAGTCAGATATGGCCATCTAAAGGTGAAGGTCAAGGTGGCCAGGTGTCAGATATGGCCGTCTAAAGGTGAAGGTCAAGGTGGCCAGGTGAGTCAGATTTGGCCATCTAAAGGTGAAGGTCAAGGTGGCCAGGTGTCAGATATGGCCATCTAAAGGTGAAGGTCAAGGTGGCCAGGTGAGTCAGATTTGGCCATCTAAAGGTGAAGGTCAAGGTGGCCAGGTGTCAGATATGGCCATCTAAAGGTGAAGGTCAAGGTGGCCAGGTGTCAGATATGGCCATCTAAATGAAAGCAAAGATGGCCAATTAAGTTAGATATGGCTTTCTAGAGAGAGAGAGAGAGAGAAACCCTTTGCCAACAAGAGACAGATGGGCCGTCTTTGGGAAGAAAATGTTTCATTTTTCTAAAAGTGTAAAGAATTGTGTAAAACTTTTTCTTGACGCTTTCATCTAAATTAAATATCATGTTAATTTTTTTCTTAAAGTAACTATCAGATCACAATGTTTAAAATATGGTCAGTCGATAGAGCCGGCAATCCCTAAGCCAAAGCTCGCGAGTTCGGTTCCTAGGCTAGAGCTAAAGCCTGGTGGAAACTAGCGGGTTGTTACAGCCGACAAATGAGTGGTGGAATGGTGCCTGTTAACGTCTGCCTGCTCTAAGAGCACAAATGAAAATGGTCATACTCGTGTTGGAAACACATTAAGAAATACGCAATCATTTTAAAATGCGAAGGCGGAGTTGAGTGGTCAAGACACTGATACAGACCTGAAAGTCTCGAGTTCGGATCCCAGACTTAAGTCCGTAGGACGTCATTGAGTCAATTCAGCTCTAATGGGTACCTGACTAGGAAAGTAAAAGCGGTTGGAAAGAAATGACCCTACTATCCCCTCTCATGCCTTAAGTCACATAAAAAAATGTGTTCCCTACTTCAACTGCGTAATAAACACTCAGGTCAAAAAGGATAACTTTATAAACATTTAAAACCTTGATACTGTTGCGCTCTTTTATTGTTGTCTATATTTTAATTTGTTGATGTTGGCATGCAACAACAGTACTGCGACACTTCAAAACAAGTTGAAATGAAATGTGTAAACGACGGGTTTTTTTTCTCGAAAAACAGCTATAAATAGACAAAAACTCGTGGTGGAAACTAGTAGAACCTTTGGCATGTGACCCGGATATTCCATCCAGTCCAAGCACTCTAAAGCCGGAAGTCCGCTCGTTTTGTTTCGTGCCGGGTCTCGATCATGATTTTTGTTTATATTTTCCCAACGAGAACCACACACACACACACACACACATACATACACACACACACACACACCACATCTCACAGAAGAAACATACTTCCTGGTCGGGATCTAAACTTCACGATTTCAAAGATAACCAACACAGGAATAAACTTCATACTCGACATAGCGGAGTTGGGTTCTCCAACCCGCGGGCCTCATCCGGCCCTCGAACATCTTGGTTGTAGATGGTCGGAACTAGATCATTATGGTGTATGGGCCTTTTGTCGTACATGTCCTATACATAGAAGTTACAGATCTAGATCTATATCGGCCTTCTCGTAAAAATGATATAATCTACACATTAATGATATGAGACAGTACATCGTCTAAGTAAATTACAAAAATCCGTGACTATTCCATTAAATCAAAAGATTGTCTATATTTCACGCAACTAAAGTAAAAAAAAATCCACGTTTAGATTGGGACATGTTTAATTCATTTCTTATAAGTCGATACGATAATATTAACAACATGCTTGAGTCTGGCGGTAATTTCTGAGTTTACCCAGCTCTAATAGGTACCTGACTCTCGTTAGGAAAAGTAAAAGCGACTAAGCAAATTGCTGACCACACTATCCTAAGGTGAGGTCACTGAAATATATATATACGTGTGTGTATAAATATATAATTTTATACATATATATATACATATATATATGAATAAATATATATATATATATATATATGTGTATATATATATATATATATATATATATATATATATATATATATATATATATATATATATATAGTTGTATGTGTAAACTCTTATGTGTCTAACGCCAGCTATATGGCTGCTGCCGAGATGGAACGCCTACGGAATTTGGCCAGCTTCAGGAGAAATTGATCTGGTAGAGAGCCGAGGTAAATTTTTTTCTTTATTCCCTTAATTTTGTTTAGAAGAGCTGGAACTGGGATTTTGTTTTACACGTCAGCTAATGGGCGACTGTAGTTTTTTTTTTTAATCTAACCAGCATCCGATGTTGGACTCGTCCAATAAATGAAGGGGGGTGGGAGGTAGATCTTCTAATGGGTGTAGTGAGATTTTTTTATCTAGCCAGTATCCGATGTTGGACTTTTCCAATGAATAAATGGAGGGGGGGGGGTAGGTCTGCTAATGTTTGTGTTTTTACCTAGATTCTAGCCAGCATACGATGTTGGACTCGTCCAAAAATGAGGAGGGGGGGGGGGGTTGTGTTCTGGTGGGCTACGATTAGGGTTAGGTTTGACAATGGTTAACAGTTGGTAGTTAACCTCTAATATATCAGCAAAAAGCTAGCTATTGCAAGAGTTAATGGTCGGAACTCATCACACGCCTCCCACATTCCCCCACCCCCACCCCACCCCCTTTTCGGATCTGACCTTACGAATAGACGTGTTAGGTCACCGTGACCTTTACGTAAAACAATTGGTAAAAAAAAACTATCCGGATGGATTTTGTTTGATCTTTCCTTCCTTATGTTAAAAAGAGCAAAAAAAAAACGAACGAAACAATCTAAACAATTTCAGAACTCTGGATTGGTCAGATTTTTGAAAGGAATTGTTTATCAAAAACATGGAGCCTGTCTGAGAAATGTTTACGTTGTGGGGCGTGTTCAACAATTTGCCCACTGGAAGTTCTCAATTCTGGTCAATGCCACCAGACCCATACCACGTGACCCGTTAAAGCACCGAGAATAGCAGACGACGATGGGTGATTGGGTACTTTTGCATGTGGCGCGTGGTACAAAATGGCTGACGGAAATACTCGTTCAGTAAATGAGCTTCTTTTAGATCAGATAATGATCTTATCACAATCTATACGTTTAGTTTGATGTCCCCAGTTTTTTACACAATAATCGTGGTTGCATAATCTGGGCAAAGGTTTATAGTTAGGCTTGGGTTCAAAGATCGGCTACAGCAAAAGAGACAAGAGCCAAATATATTTTCATAAATAAAGATTTTGACGGTCATAGTTACAGCAGACAATAGGTTTCTGAAAAGATGGGTTTTGTCTGTCTTATAACAAGTCTGTTTAATAACAGGTAGACTATGTCTAACCACAAGTTTATCTAATCAATGTTTTTTTTCAGACATTTTTCTCAGGGGTGGGGTTGGCTTACATTTCTGGGGAGATTTATATAAATTCCATTTCGCGCTGAGGGCGGTAGACATGCATTGGTGTCTCACCCACCCCACCCCCTAAGATATGCCTGAGGAAACTGTGTCTAATGACAAGTCATTCTTATGTAAAGGGTTATTTATGACGTGCCAGTGTCCACTAAACACCTTGACCACTGTCCACTTGCAGGTAACCTGAACTACAAGGACGACAAGGGTCAGCCTGCAGGTCTGGAATCTGTTGGCAGCACGTTACACTTTGGTCCGTTCGTCGAGGCCAATCAGTGGCCCAAGGCACACGCCTCTACGTGAGTGGTCAGCTTTGTGGGGTTAGCTGTAGGTCTTTGTGTGGTCAGCTGTAGGTCTTTGTGTGGTCAGATGTAGGTCTTTGTGTGGTCAGCTGTAGGTCTTTGTGGGGTCAACTGTAGGTCTTTGTGTGATCAGATGTAGGTAATCAGCTGTAGGTCTTTGTGTGTGGGTGGTCAGCTGTAGGTCTTTGTGTGGTCAGATGTAGGTCTTTGTGTGGTCAGATGTAGGTCTTTGTGTGGTCAGCTGTAGGTCTTTGTGTGGTCAGATGTAGGTCTTTGTGTGGTCAGATGTAGGTCTTTGTGTGGTCAGCTATAGGTCTTTGTGTGATCAAATGTAGGTCTTTGTGGGGTCAGCTGTAGGTCTTTGTGTGGTCAGATGTAGGTCTTTGTATGGTCAGCTGAAGGTCTTTG
Source organism: Physella acuta (assembly GCF_028476545.2). Lineage (NCBI taxonomy): Eukaryota > Metazoa > Mollusca > Gastropoda > Physidae > Physella > Physella acuta. The sequence goes on from NW_026731642.1 coordinate 548,495, forward strand.
TGTGGTCAAATGTAGGTCAATAGGTCTTTAGCTGTGGTCTACAACTGTGAAAAGCGTCGCCTTTAATTATAGATTATACTCAGTGTTTCTTCCAGACTTTTTTCTCCGAGGGGGGGGGGGGCTCAGCCCCTCCCCCCCCCCCCCTCGAAGAGGTGCCTGGAAGAAACTCTGATTATAGTAGCTATGTTTTCCTATATGTGTTTAGCCCCCTGTACTTTTAAAAAGACATTTGAAATTAAAACAAAGAGCTTGCTATAATTAGTTATAGTTTTTGTTTATACTTCAACTTCTCTATAATTCAACTAATCTTAAAATTTTTCTTTTAAAATCTAATACGTGTCATCAATTTGATCAAGCTCATTTAAAGTATACGCCACATTCTTCTAACCTTGACCTTGATGTCAAGAACCACAACTCCTACCCAGCTCTGTCTTTGTATTTACAATCCAACACTTAAAGTACCTCGTCAAAGGGAGCTCACTATCGTTTTTCTTTTGATTCCAGAGTTGCGTCGTCTGGCACCTTCGCTGACAGCTTCCATAAGTACCAGCTGGACTGGGACGACCAATCAATCAGGTACATACAATATGTGTTCGATCTCAGTGGAGATCGATGGGAAACGTTCGTTATCGAGGGTACTTTTATCAATGAAAAGCGTGTGTTCGGTTGTTGTTTTTTTTTTTTTTTAATACGGCGGATGTTTTTTTTTTAATGCGGAGGAGGGGAAGAACTGTGGGTACTAATATGTCACGTGTTTCAAGAGAGGTGACTATGACGATATAATTCTTTGAAGATAGTTGACATGAGTGGAATGGATGTATAGATAGGAATGTGGGGTGGGTGTGGCTAGTGGTGTGGGCAGGTGGAGGTTATGGTGGGGGTCAACCTCCCCCCCCCCCCCCCACTCCCCATCCCATTGCAACCCCTAAAATGAAAATTGTCTCATGTTAAGTTACATTAGCAAAGGTGTACCACTTTGAACCCCCACATCTTTATATCTAACTACTGCCAAACATTACGGGTGTGGTCGTGTATTGACATTCAGGTGTCATTCAGGTTTCCTTCAGGTGTCATGCATGTGTCATGCAGGTGTCATTCAGGTGTCATATATGTGTCATGCAGGTGTCATTCAGGTGTCATACATGTGTCATGCAGGTGTCATACATGTGTCATTCAGGTGTCATTCAGGTGTCATACATGTGTCATGCAGCTGACAATGTCACCCTGATGACATAGCTTGTGTACTAAAGTTTGTCCTGACCCCCCCCCCCCAGGTTCACCGTGGACGGGACGGAGATCCTCAACGTCAGCCCTCCGGCTGGTGGCTTCTGGGAGTTTGGAGACTTCGAGAACACCGGTCAGAGCAAGTGGGACAACCCGTGGGCTGCCGGTGGTCACATGGCTCCCTTTGACCAGGAGGTGAGTGCTCACATGTTAGCCTCTCCGATTGTCTTAATGAGTGGCTAATTGGGTGTGTCATCATCATCGTCTTTTTCTCTACGACCTCTGCGATATATAGGGCCCTATATATATATATATATATATATATATATATATATATATATATATATATATATATATATATATATATATATATATATATATATATATATATATATATTTATATATATATATAAACTAATTACCAACTCTAATCAAGCTACACCGTAATATTGTGATAAAGAGCACACAAACAAAATATGCTAGGAAGATTACAAAATTGTTCCGTCTATAAATAACAAGCAAGTTTTTAAACTATCTAAACTATCAGCACAATTTTCGAATCTGGGAGAGCTGACACCCACAACGATATACACTTCTGCTGATTTCCCGCCAACATTCATTAAATCTGTACTGATGCAATTAATATCGCGAATATTTGTTGTACTCAAATCAAGAGATATTTCTAAAACTGATTTTGTTTGCATTTATTGGAAGTGTTAAGTGTTTTTGTCTCGGCTATTTTTATCTTGTGGGACAACCCCACGTTTGGTAAACAATGATATTAATATTGACCAATCGCCGCCTGTATTTCATACATATCTAGCCAATCCCGGCGAAGTATATGAAAATATTTTTAGAACATTTTCAGGTGATTTATTTTCCACATACAAATTCCCACACTCACACAAAATCTCATTTACACAAGATCTCTCTCACACAAAATCTTTCTCACACAAAATCTTTCTCAAACAAAATTTCTCACACACAAAATATCACACACAAAATCTCTCTCACACAAAATCTCATTCACACAAAATCTTTCTCCCACTAAATCACTCTCAAACAAGAATTCTCTCACACAAAATGTCTCTCACACATTTCTCTCGCACAAAATTTCTCCCACACCAACTCAAATCCACCCACCTATTCCTCCATTACTACAACAACATTAATGTGAACCCAACCCCCCCCCCCCCCCCCCCACACACACACACACACACTTACAACTAAACCGGGACACGTCAATCTCATTAACACTGTAATTGACCTAGAAACTTTGATTGTTAGCTTTTAAAGTGATGGCTGTTTGTGGCCGTCCAATCATAATTACTTCAGTCAGAGTGGCCGTCTAATGACTTTAGTGAGTGGTCGTCTAGCGAGTGGCCGTCTAATGACTAGAGTGAGTGATAAAGGTGTAAAGGCCTTCACATAAATCTTCAGCGAGCACTTCATGTGATTGTTTCAATCCTGGTTTCTACCATGAATAAATTAGCAATGGTTGTCACTTGTCATACATTCTATTCAGTTTCCTCTTCAACAAACTCATCCCTCATACCATCCCTCATACTATCCCTAATACCATCCCCTACACCACCCATTACACCATCCCTTACACCATACCTCATACCATCCCCTATACCATCCCTCATACCATCCCCTATACCATCCCTCATACCATCCTTCATACTATCCCTCATACCATCCCCTACACTACCCCTTACACCATCCCTCACACCATCCCTCATACCATCCGTCAACTTCAACCAATATCTACTGACCATCTAAACTCTGATACCAGCCTTCGACATCACAAACATTTTCTTCATCATCTCAACGTTGTTACCATCCTCCGATACCATCTTATAACTACACATCTGTTCCTCATTATCTCATCTACCATCCCACACCATCAATCATCCTCTACCTACCATCTACAGTTCTACATCATTTTCTAAATACACCATAATTTCCTCACCATCTCATCTACAATCCACACAATCTCACTACCATCCCATGCCATTAACCATCCTGTACTCACCATCCACAGTTCTAAATCTTCCTCTATAACATCATCACACTACCATCCCAAACCATATCCATCCCCCACCATCACGATCTACTCACCATCTCTTCTACCATCCACACCATCTCACCTACCATCCCCATACCATCAACCATCCTCTACCTACCATCCACAGTTCTACATCACCCTCTAACTACACCATCATTTCCACACCATCTATCTACCACCCCACACCATCCCCACCATCAACCATCCTCTACCATCCCACACCTTTACCCACCATCAACCATCCTCTACCTATCATCCACAGTTCTAAATCATCTTCTAACCACACCATCTCACTCCCATCCCACACCATCCCTCACCATCAACCATCCTCTACCTACCATCCACAGTTCTACATCATCATCTAATGATACCATCTCACCACCATCCCACACCTTTACCCACCATCAACCATTCTCTACCATCCACAGTTCTACATCATCCTCTAACCACGCCATCTCACTACCATCTCACCACCATCCCCCACCATCAACCATCCTCTACCTACCATCCACAGTTCTACATCCTCCTCTAATCATACCATCTCACCACCATCCCCCACCATCAACCATCCTCTACCTACCATCCCCAGTTCTACATCCTCCTCTAATCATACCATCCCCCACCATCCCCCCACCATCAACCATCCTCTACCTACCATCCCCAGTTCTACATCCTCCTCTAATCATACCATCCCATACCATCCCACACCATCCCTCACCATCAACTATCCTCTACCTACTATCCACAGTTCTACATCCTCCTCTAATCATACCATCTCACCACCATCCCCCACCATCAACCATCCTCTACCTACCATCCCCAGTTCTACATCCTCCTCTAATCATACCATCCCACACCATCCCTCACCATCAACCATCCTCTACCTACAATCCACAGTTCTACATCCTCCTCTAACCATACCATCCCACACCATCCCCCACCATCAACCATCCTCTACCTACCATCCACAGTTCTACATCATCATGAACGTGGCTGTGGGTGGCGTCGGGTTTTTCCCCGACAACTACGTCAACGCCCCCTACCCCAAGCCTTGGAACGACCACGCCGGACACGCCGCCACCGCTTTTTGGAACGCCAGGTCAGTGAAAACTTAAAGGTCAAGGTCATTTTTTATTTAGGTTGACCCGCGGTAGGTGGAGGGTCATGGTGCGTCATAACACAGTTTAGAAAACGGTACGTTGTTGTGGGAGATATATAGAAGCTATATATACTAAACATTGGGGGTTAGAGAAATGATGGTTTTTAAAAACTGGCACCGCCTTTCCCCACCCCACCCCCCACTGGAAAGAAATAAATTTATTTAAAAAATATATACCAGTGTGTGCCCCCTCCCCCAGAAATTTAAGTCCGTCCTTCCCCCCCTCCAAGAAAGTTTACCGCCCCCACCACCCCCTCCCTGAACGAAATGGAGTTTATATAGAAAAGATATACTTTTACCAGTGTCCGCCCCCCCCCCCCCCCCCGCCCCGGAGATAAAAGTCTGGAAGAAACACTGCAAGTATTCCCCCCCCCCCCGTAGAAAAGAAAGGATGAAAGAAACACTGGACCTACACTACACAACACCAAGAATCCCATGCATCCAACCAGAAGAACAATTCACATCGGGCGACCTTGGGTGATGACGTCACAGGAAGTCACTTGCTGTTAACCCTTGTTAGACTAGTCGCCTCCTCATGTTGTCAGCATACGGGAAATTCTGGCCGCCACCTTAACCCTGGCAATATGACTCACATTATTTAGGCGTCTAAATGGGTTTTTTTTTGGCTGGGGGTCTGGGAAACAATGGTTTTTGCTAGGAAGTTGGGGGGGGGGGCAATGGTGGTCTATAAAAATAGATTGATGGAATGAGGACATTGTGTATAAAACCCTGATTACGTCATGCATAACCACGCCTTTTCTTACAAATGTGCTGGTCACGTGAACGACAGCGGTGACGTCATTAGTTTCAGCGGCTCTTAAGCCAAAGCTCATTTTTAGTACCTAGATTGGCAGAGATTGTAGTTTATTTGACAAAGTCTTGTTCTAGACTAAGATCGAATCAATAATATAACAAAATCGACAGAAATCCATCAAAGAAAAGGAAATCATGAAAATATTGTGAAACAATTCTTTGGAGAGAAATGTTCCTTTTTTAACAGAAGATCTCTGGGGTTTTTTGTATTTTTTTTTGTAAACAATTGAAAACTTAGTCATGCGCAGAGGGCTATTTCCTGTAGAACTTGTGTTAGATAACGGCCTTTGATAATCTCCACGCTCAATAAAGAATCAGCAAACAACGCATGCGCAGAATTAATGACCTTGAAATTCCTCGGCCTGTTGCTTCATCTTTCCACAAGACTGAGAATTGATTAGTCTCTCTTCATCCATTGGCTGCGTGTCTGTCATGTGATCTGGCCTAATGACGTAAAACAGCTTGATGGATTGAACTAGTATTGATTACAGTTTTGATGGAAAATCAAAATGGGGACTAATTATAAAATGTTGAAGTCTAAACTTCAATTTAAAACTTATAATAGGCCTATTATAACTAAAGCATTAGATTTCCACACTGAGTAAAAAAATTTGGTATTTAAGTATAAGAAACGATAGTGGGTGGTTTATCATTCCCTCATTAGAAGGCAATCTGATAAGGTGAGAGAATTCCCTTGACGAGACACTGAACAACTTACCTCAGGACAATTTATATCAGCACAACTTATATCAGGACAACTTATCTCAGGACAATGTGAACTAAACTATTCAAGTGAAATTTCTTAAAACAAGTTCAAGTTACTTGTTCATCGTTGGACTATTCTCCTGATGGTGTCACCACCGTTTTATTTCGTCGCCTCTTCGTGTCGGTGTCACCTTCGTTTGATGGTATCACCACCCTGCTACCGACACGCAACACCCCCTACCCCTATTGTCACCCCCCCCCACCCCCATTTGTGACGCCATTGATTATGTCAACAGTGAGATAACGAGATAACTTAATACATGTAGTCGGGGCGTTAATCTTTTCAGGTGGAGGGGGCGGACACTGGTAAAAGTATGTTTTCTATATACATTTCATTTCGTTTCGGTGAGGGAGGTAAACTTTCTTCGCCCCAACCCCCCCCCCCCCCCTCCACCGAAGAGATGCCTGAAAGAAACTCTGATCAGATAAATTACCATATTTACGCTTAAACAATGGTTCTTAATCTGGGTTCAATCGAAACCCTAGGGGTTCGGTGAGCTAGTCTCAGGGGTTCGGCGTAGGTCAAGACACGCACCCGACTCATACGATTCACGATCTGATTTGGACGATAGAACTATTTAGAAGGGTTCGGTGAGTGCGCATAGGAAACTGGTGGGGTTCAATACATTCCAAAAGTTTAAGAACCACTGGATTAGAACACACCAGGGGCGTAGCGAGGGGGGGGGGGCGGGGGTGCGGACCGCACCGGGTGACACCATTTAGGGGGGTGATACCAAGGCAAAAAATAGCAAAATATAAAATATATAGAGAAAAACTTGAGGGGGGGGGGTGCAAATCGAAAGTTTGAGGGGGGGGGTGCAAATCGAAAACTTGAAAGTTTGTCCCCGGGAAGGGTCACTACGCCTCTGGGGGGTGACACCATTAAGTGCCGCACCGGGTGACACCCGACCTCGCTACGCCACTGGAACAAACCCATAAAAAATAAGCACGCATAGATTACATAACAATATTTACCGTTTTGTGATGCCGTTTTTAGATGGACCGGTACTGGGTGTGTTCAAATGCTATTCTATAAATAGAAACAAGTTAATTAAAAACGATATTGCTTATATTAGTTAACGGTACAGGAAAGAAGCGCATTGCTTATTTCGTTTACGTTGACGGAAATAAACACTGTCTAAAAATCGACTTGGTAAAATCTATTTTAGTCAATCTACACAAAACAAAAGTAAAATTCTACACCTGAGTGAATATTTGTGATTTCCGTGTGTTGATGGCGGATCAGGGGGGTAAATAATAGATGAAAAACCCACCTGAGGGGTTACAAAAATGTTTTTTACCTGGTGGGGTGGGGGGGGGGGGGTGGTCACGTGGGAATTAAAAACATTTTCATTGGCCGGGGCCAGTGTTTGACGTACGTTTCTCGTGTCGTCGTTACATTTCGGTGTTTACACGCACCCTGCTGGCGAAGTGTGGGCGGAGGGGGGGGGGGGGGTGAGAACGACCCGCGCGCGCCACCTAGGGTCAACTTGTCTTTTGTTTTCATTTTGAATCTTGTATGAGGTATCGACAGTGATGTAACAACAGTACTCGGGGTTCTATATCGTCGATACTCATTTTATATCAGCCAATTCGTGTCGGCTCTAGATTAGTTCTTATATTAGAGTTTGGGGGGGGGGGGGGGGGGGGAGGGGGGTAGAAAATTTAGCAAGCTACTCACGTTTTTACTATTTAGCCAAAAAAAAAGGTTTAATTTTTTTATTTTAATTTCAGTGTGTTAGTTCTTGTTAGTGCGTTTATTTTATTTTTTTAAATATTTAGTAACTATGTATTTAAAACCATAAAAAAGTACAATATTTACTTTTTTTTTCTTTTAGTTCGTTCATAAATTAATCGACAACACATACGAGTAACAATTTTAACTTTAAAACGCGATCGGCTATGTTAAACGACAATTATCTGCTCTTTATTAATTTCCGTTGTCGGATCTCATGTGTGAAAATATCCGTGAGCACTGACTCACCTGAGTTCATCCGACTGCTAGTACTTGATCACATTACCTCCCTTTTTAAAAAAAAATCACATTACCTCCCCTTTCTTGATCACATTACCTCCCTTTTTTATTTATCGCATTACCTCCCCTTTTTAAATTGAAAACATTCATCTGAATTAGATTGGAAATTATATCTGAGATATTCTTGCATTGTCATCGGAGATAATAGCAAGCAGGAAATACGGATGAATGGTTGAGATTAAGTTGAGATTAAGTGTAGGGATTATAGGAATAGTAAGGATTTAGGTAAGGGATTAAGGGGCTCTACCTACAGCCCTCGTTTTAACCACTCGCTGATTGCTGTGTGCAGCGGCCCGGAACGGACACGTGCATGTTTTATCTTACTGCTCACACTGTGCACGTGATAAGTTCAAGTGGTGAAACCTTGTGACCTATACACCATATGACCCACACACCATATGACCCACACACCCCACTGTACCCACACACCATATGACCCACACACCCCACATACCCCACTGTACCTACACACCCAAATATACCCACACACCCCAATGTACCCACACACCATATGACCCACACACCCCACATACCCCACTGTACCTACACACCCAAATATACCCACACACCCCAATGTACCCACACACCCAAATATACCGACACACCCCACTGTATCCCCTTTTACGACCATGAGGAAGATGCAAAACATTTGACGCAACACATTTCTTCAAAGAGGAGTTTTACCGATGGAAGTGGTAGCGGGGGGGGGGGGGGTGGGGATCGTATATATTTGTATAGAGGACCAATTACCTAATTTTTCTAAATTTTTTCGAAGTGACTACTCGGAAGAAGATTTTTCTCCCCAACGTCTCCACTTAGTCGGCAAAAGATAGCTCTGCGCATGCTCAGTGACCTATGGCTAGGGTTAGAATTAGGATTAGGGCTAGGGTTAGGGATAGGGTTAGGGATAGGGATAGGGTTAAGGTTAGGGATAGGGATAGGGTTAGGATTAGGGTTGGTGTTAGGGTTCTGCGGTTGTAAACACACGCATGCGCAGTATCATCGAAAACATCGCCGCGATGGAAAGTCGTAGTTTCTCTCCATTGCGCATGCGTATCTTTTTCCGGCTAGCATCGGCCAAATTTTTTTTTTCGTGTAAAATTTGCAGTGTGAGATTTAAGAATCATCAGAAAAACGCGAGTTAAATAATTTTCTTCTTTCAACAGGAACAGCTGGCTGCCGACTTGGAACTTGGACAAGGAGAACGGCGAGGGCGCCGCCATGCAGGTCAACTATGTGCGCGTGTGGAAAATGGCGGCCAACCCTTAATACCCAGCATCCTTTAGTGGGGTGACCATACGTAAATTGTTACCCCCAGCCCCATTTTTTGAAATGTTTCCGTTTTAACATAGTTCATAACGTCGGTGTTCAAGTGACTTGTTATAATAGTAGAGTGTCTTGTCTAATTGTTTTTTATATAAAATAAACTAATAGAAAACAAAGGGAATTTCCAGTAGAGTGTTTGTGTAATTGTTTTTTTATTAATATATTAATAAACAAAAAGAAAACAACTGGAATATCTATTCTATAAATAGGCCTAGAACAAAAAAGGGACAGGTTTCGTCTGTATTAATCATTACCTGTATGTCATTAAATCAATGGCCGTTAATCCGGTGTTAATCTTTTGCTGTCGCGTTTGGTTGTTGATTGTATCTAATTGTCACGAACTGTTCAAGTGCTTGGTGAGGTGTATGACGTACACAAGTCTTTTACGGTGATACAGCCGAATGATACTGAACTGTAGTACTGTATCCCTTGGGTTGTACTATATCCCAAAAGGCAATTTTCTATATCCATAGAAGCAAGTACTGTATCGCTGTGGCAAGTAGTGTATCCTTAGGGGCAAGTACTAAATCTTTAGGATAAGTACGATATCCCAGGAGCAAGTACTATATTCACAGGGACAAGTACTATATACCTAGAGGCAAGTACTATATCTTTAGGATAAGTAATTCAACCATAGAAGCAAGTACTATACCCTTAAACAACCACTACAGACCTTAGTCTTGATACTAACGAGCTGAAATTTGAACGATTGACGGCATTAGGTTCCATGTCCTTAGGTCACCGATACTGAGAATGCAATGCAAAGTGAATGAGAAAATACCATTCATTTTAACGTCATGTCTATCGCTATAAGCATCCTGGCTCACGATCAGAAACAATCAATAGCATTATCTTTAAGTAAAGATCCTGACGGCTCATGGGGCAGGTTAAGTTATTCACTTGTTTCTGTGACATCGGTATATGAAGGGATAGTGTAGTCAGCACTATGCCCAGACGCCTTTACTCTCCCTAACGTGAGTTGGGTACCCATCAGAGCTGGGTGGACTCAGGGTCGTTCTACGGACTTGAACCTGGATTCGAACTCGAGACTTTCCATTCGACCATAACATTATCCTCAGCTAATTTTTTTTTAAAGAATTCATAATATCTAGTCTAAACCATCCTTGTCTTTGACGCCTGAAAATAAAGTCGTGAATTTCAAAACAAAAAATAAAAACAATCTACGTTGATTTTGTAAATTTTATATTTTTATTATTTACATAACATGAAAGCCTCGACAATCACAGTTACATTGTAACACAATTCATGTAGTTGAAGTCTATTGCACAGGCCCTATACAAAAGTAAACTCAATCACAAAACAGAGTTTGGTAGTGGTCGATATAGTGAAGTAAATTTGGACATTTGAATGGCGCTGTATGTAGTGATGACTGTAGTGCGTTACATAATTTTCGCTTGGTCAAACAGTGGGACAAACACAATAGAGAAATGAGTGGCCAATTGAGAAATGGGTGGCCAATCGAGAAATGGGTGGCCAATCGAGAAATGGGTGGCCAATAGAGAAACGGGTGGCCAATGCATTGCAATCAGTACATGATGTATGGTGTGTACAGGGTTGGCCAAGTTAGACAATACTAGATGGATGGCCACATGGATGGCCAAGTTAGACAATACTAGATGGATGCTTTAGTCAAAATGTTCAAGATGGATGGCCAAGTTAGACAATACTAGATGGATGGCCAAGTCAAACAGTACCATAAAGATGTGATTCTAGAAATGATGCGAATTATTTATATGTATACAACAATTTTCATGCAGAAAAATAAAATAATATACATTTTTATCGTTTCGACGTTTTATGTATTCTTAAAAAAATAATACTTTAATCTTTTGGATTGATCACGCGATTCCAACTAAAATCTACGAGTAAATACTGGAGAAACGTGTCTAGAATAAGCGGAAAGTAATGAAAGACAACCTTTCAAAAGACATTTGTTTATCTGTATGTTCATTAAGGCTGGAGTTTGTGTAAAAAAAATAAGGTGTGTTTAATGACCGGATACTTTCAAACAAGTGAAAAAAATCACCGGAAAATTTCAAAAGAAAACTCGACGGCAACAGGTACAGGCAGGTGTGCCGAATAATTTTACAGGTGAGATTTTACAGGTGAGATTTTACAGGTGAGATTTTACAATTTACTTTGTTAAAAAATTAATAACATTTTCATGAAAGTATTTCTCTGATTAAAAAAAAAACGCTAACTAAAACAACACAACTGATACGTAAAGAGCGCTAACTACCAAGACAGGCAACGCTAAAACAGCTGCCAAAACAGACGATGTTCAATCATACCAACAAACACAGGCACTGGTAAAATACCTGCAAAGTGGGCACTGTTAAAACTTCACCTGCTACTGTGAAAACCCAATCTGATTAAAACCCAATTAATTACATCACTAGATCAACTATGCTAAATCCAGTTAATAACATCAACTATCCTACACGCCGCTAATTACACCAACTATGCTAAATCCCGGTAATTACATCATCTATGCTAAACCACGTTGATTACATCTTCTATTTCAAAACCCAGTTCATGCATCAACTATGCTAAACCCGTTAATTACATTAACTATGCTAAAATCAGTTAATTACATCCTGTATACTAAAGCATGCTAAACTTACACAACTAGATAGACTGACACGTTTGTCCCGACATACATTTACATCCATTTAAAAAAAAAATTAAACTTTCTGTAAATACATGTCGGGGTCCAAACTGACCAGTTTTTGGCTGAAAGCACCTGATGCTTTGGCTGCAGTTTTTTAATCCCCCCAATCCCTACCCCTAACACCCCCACCCCTACCACAAACACCCCCCCCCCCACCCCGTTAGTTTTATAGACACTTGACGTAGGCGTCTGAGCTGGCATTTCAAATTCAACAATAAACATTTGACCTTCAGTTTTTACAAAACATCTGGCAAGCTCGCGGTTCACACGAACCTGCCGTATTTAAATATCACCCGGACTTGCCAGTTAAAAAAAAAAAAACACGTATCTGCTACAGTTAGATTACAAGCATGGAGCTACGTAAATGTATCCTGTCTGATAAAAAATTTTAAAATATTTTTGCTTTGATACACAATAGTATTATGTACACACAAATCTGTTTACAACATCAGATCACATAAGCCAAATTGGCAAAAAAAAAACCCAGCCAAAACAATATAATTTATCTGGATTTAATATGAACCTTGGTTTTTCTCTCACCGGAAGAATTAAACACTACATTTCTTTGGTTCAATTATGTCGTAATACTTGTTATATAACAATGTTTTGGTAGTTGCCTTTTGTTAGGGACATTATTTTAAAAAGTTTTATAAATACATGGGGCGTCCCTAAGGACAATGTACACAAGATAAATGCGGTTCGTGATGTCAGGTGACGTCAAGAAGGATTAATATTCAGCCACGTCGGAGGTGTGTCAGCCTTCTTTGTTTAGATGAGTCTATGTCTTAACTATATGTGCAGAGTTTCTTTCAGGCATGTCTCCTTGGGGGGGGGGGGTCACCTTGAATCACATACCACTCCCCTTTCCCCTTCCCCCAGGACGAAATAGAAAACAATATATAGAAAATATATTTTTAACCAATGTTCCACCTCCCCTGGAAATTTTAAATAGCCCCCCCCCCCGGAGAAAACTATGTGAAAGAAACCCTGCCTATGTTTTGATGTACGTGCAGCAGGCAGGTACGATGCAAGCAGCTCAAACCAAACCTACCACCAGGAAGATGTTGATTAGCGAGCTGCGCATGCGCGAAATTTTCGCCTGAAGTTTTGTCCCAGTAGGAAGTGTTTGGCCGCAGTGTCCTGGGTTCGAATCCATGCCCCGACAGGAAGGACCATCTAGCTCTGTCACTCAGCATCCTTGTTGTTTATGTCCAATAGATCAACGGCTTATTCTCGGCTAGGCTGTAATCTACTTTACATCGTCTTTTATTTTCTTGAACATGGTAAAATTACGCCAAATTTTTTTTTTCAGAAATGCATCCAAAAAGTCTGATCTAAGTTAGAAATTACCACTGAAAAAGCGGGCCAATTGTGTGGACCTTATAAGTAGTCATTTCTATCATGTCATCTTCAACTAAGAATATCTGACCTATTATTGAGAGACCTTTACCAAAAACATTCGATATATCTTGAGACCAAAAACAGTTTCTGACCAATCGTAAGACCTTCAACAAAAAAGTCGGACCTATCTTTTCTGGCCAATTTTGAGACCTTCACCAAAAAGGTCAGACCTACCGAGCGACCAAAACTTTTACCGCCGACACTTTGTACAGAGCTGTCGGCACTTATCCAGCGCCTCAATGAACATGAGCTTGAGTTGGTTTCGAAACCTGGTCCCCGATACGCAGTAGAGGATGAAGTTGATGGAGTTGTTGGTGTACATGATGAAGTTGGCGAAGGTGTTGAAGATGCCCTGCTCCACCTTGTACTGACCGCCGGGGAACAGGTAGGGCTGTGGACAAGGAGGTCAGGTGGTTAGGTAGGGAACATGGGGTGTTGGTAAGGAACATGAGGTGGTGGTAGGGAACATGGGGTGTTGGTAGGGAACATGGGGTAGTGGTAGGGAACATGGGGGGTGGTAGGGAACTTGGGGTGTTGGTAGGGAACATGGGGTGTTGGTAGGGAACATGGGTGGTGGTAGGGAACATGGGGTGTTGGTAGGGAACATGGGGTAGTGGTAGGGAACATGGGGTGGTGGTAGGGAACATGGGGTGGTGGTAGGGAACATGAGGTGTGGGTAGGGAACATGAGGTGCTGGAAGGGAACATGAGGTGGTGGTAGGGAACATGAGGTGGTGGTATGGAACATGAGGTGCTGGAAGGGAACATGAGGTGGTGGTAGGGAACATGAGGTGTTGGTAGGGAACATGGGGTGTTGGTAGGTGTCTGCTACATGATGGCATAACAAAGCAGCTCACTCTCGGTATAAGGGATGGCAGATCCTTTGAGTGTTTGGAAAATAATTAACAGCAACATGTCACTTTATTTTAATTCATCAACTAAAATTACGTAAATTAAATTTACGAATTAAATTACCTTAACAAAGTCATAATGCCAAATTAAATTAAATTCACTAATTAACGTCACCTTAATTAAATTTATTAATTAAAATTTTGTTAATAAACTAGTTAATTACCTTAAAGGCCAGGTAGATAGAGATTGGCACCGTGCAGACGACGAAGACCGTGTTGATGACCACGAGTGACCGCGTCAAACTTTTGCTCTTGCTCTTGGCCTTGTGTGTCAGCTGCACGCTGCTGGACCTCCGCCGCTTGAAGGGGCTGGGCAGCTTCCTGTGCCAGAACCCTCTGGCGCCAGACTTGTGCTGCGAGGGGCTGGAACTGCCCTCGCTGGACGCACTGACCGTCGGCGTGATCGCTTCCTTGTCGGTGATGGTGTTACGTATGATCGGGTTGGTGTCACCGGTGGTGTCAGTGTCACCGTTAGCCTTGACGTCAGAATTCGCGTAAGGATGGTGCGGGGTGTATTGAATGTTTATACTGTTATTGTTATAGACATGATCAGTGATTCCCCCTTGTTGGTCGGAGTTATCGTCCTTGTCAGCGTTCAACCCTTGAAGCAGGCTAAGACTCTTGAGCTCCGTAAAGGCAGCTTTGTCTTGTTTCTCCGCATAAACTTCCCCGGCGCTACAACTTTTCCCGGACGTCACAAACGCATTCTCCGACAACGCGTACACCGGCGTTTTCCCTAGCCTCTGATCCCCTTCCACGGTAGATATCTCCGTTTCGTACACGTCATCCGTCACGTGACTCCCGCTATCCTCGCGTTTCTTCTTCCTCCACTTCGACACAACCACGGACGTACTCGCCGCCGATTTTAAACTGCTGGCGCCCGCTGATTCTTCAAGTTTCCCAAGAGCTTTATCACTCCTCGCCACGCAGATCACAAGAGCTGTGTTCAGGCAGATGAGAATCAGCCCGGGGAGGACCGTGAACTTGAGTAAGACAATCCACCCCCAAATATGGACGTAGAACTCTTCATACGACTTGTCCGTGAAGACGCACTGGTTCCAGACTTTCTTCTTCGGGTCCCAGACGTCGCCGTACATGAGGAACATGGGTAGGTTGATGACGTGGAAGATGACGATCGTGACAAGGATGGCGATGTAGACGCGGCGCTTGGTGATGAGCCGCTTCATGGGCCAGGCGATGGAGATGAGCCGCGCGCTGGAGACCAAGACGAGGGCCCAGGAGCTGAGGTCACAGGTCACGTACGACAACCAGCGGTGGAATCTGAGAGGAAAATTTTATACAGATGGCATTAGAAGTTGTGCAAATTGGGGGGGGGGGTGAATTTTTTAAAAGCCTGGGGCAGCGGTCGTCGTGGTCGAGTCGGTAAAGCTCATGGTTGCTAAACCGAAAAGTCCCGAGTTCGAATCCTTCGGCTAGACAGCTGGGGACAGCAACTCATCTAGGAGAGACAACTGCAAAATCAAACAACTGCTGCCTTGAAGTTTGTTCTTGGTTGGAAGCAAATCCATAAAAGAAAAGCAGGCTGAAATCGGACTCAATGGCCTTTATGGCGCATTACAAGTTGACACGTAATACTTAATTGTATTGGAGGGGATCTCTTCCAACACTAAAATTAAGGGCGTGGTCTAGTTTTTGACAACACCCCTGGTTAACCTGGAAGTTACTCGTTCGATACCCCTGATCAAAGCCATCGTTTCAACGGAATTGCTTTAAGCTTGGCGTAATAACATATTTCGAACATATTTCCACACAGGACGCTAAAAGGGAAGTGAGAAGGGTGAGACTCATGATGAAATTGGTTCATTCCGAATCAACATTTTTTTGGTCCCATAAAATATATCAGGTTTTTTTTTGGTCCGTTGAAAGCGAAGACGTGTCATTGTCAAAAGGTCATGTCTGACGTCAGTACCAGGTCACTGTGTCACAGAGTTAGGACTTCGTAGTCAGAGTATTAGTCACACTGTCTCCCAGTATTAGTCACACTGTCTCCCAGTATTAGTCACACTGTCTCCCAGTATTAGTCACACTGTCTCCCAGTATTAGTCACACTGCGTCCCAGTATTAGTCATACTGTCTCCCAGTATTAGTCACACTGTGTCAGAGTATTAGTCACACTGTCTCCCATTATTAGTCATACTGTCTCCCAGTATTAGTCATACTGTCTCCCAGTATTAGTCACACTGTCTCCCAGTATTAGTCACACTGTGTCAGAGTATTAGTCACACTGTCTCCCAGTATTAGTCACACTGTCTCCCAGTATTAGTCACACTGTCTCCCAGTATTAGTCACACTGTCTCCCAGTATTAGTCACACTGTCTCCCAGTATTAGTCACACTGTCTCCCAGTATTAGTCACACTGTCTCCCAGTATTAGTCACACTGTCTCCCAGTATTAGTCACACTGTCTCCCAGTATTAGTCACACTGTCTCCCAGTATTAGTCACACTGTCTCCCAGTATTAGTCACATTGTGTCCCAATATTAGTCACACTTTGTAAGAGCATAAAACATATTGTGTCCTACCTCAAAAGTGTGTCTTGGTTTTAGTGTATCCTGTGTCTAAGTGTGTCTAAGTGTGTCCTAAATCATAGTGTGTCCTAAATACGTATGTGCTCTTAGTCATATAGTGTGATAATTTTTAATGTTCCACTGTCATAGTGCCCATACGTCATAGTGTCTCCTGATTCACACTTTGTCAAAATTAATTATGTTTCTTATCAAGAAGTGTCCTTACTTGTTTTTATTGACACACAGTGTCCTAGTTTTTTGTGTCCTAATTTACTGTGCTTTTCAAATACAAAGAAAATACATACTGCCATTACGGTAGTGACGTAGTCAAGTATCAAAGTCAAGGACAGGTCAAGGTTGTACATTAAGTAATTAGGCGAAAACAAACATGCTTGAGTAGTTGAACCGTGGAATTTAGATCTACAAAAACAATTAAAGGCAGACCATTCTCTCTTAGTTGTGAACTTGGCAGAGAATATTTTAAACGTGTTTACATTTAAACTTAAGGTTTGGGGCGAAAGATTTTAGTTCACGTAAACAACCAGCATGTAAACACAAGTGTTCCGTACATCAGCGTTAAATGTGTTTGTGTGAGGTGTGGGGGTGAGGGGGTGAGGTGTATGGTGTGTGGGTGGGGGTGGGGGTGAGGTGTGTGGGTGAGGGGGTGAGGTGTGTGGGTGAGGTTCTGTGGGTGTGAGTTGTTTTGGTGGGGGTGAGGGTGTGAGCTGTGTTAGGGTGAGAGGTGTGAGGGTGTGTGGTGTGTGGATAAGGATGAGGGCGATGGTAAGAGGTGTGAGGGTGATGGTGGTGGGTGTGAGATATGCGTGAGGGTGTAGGTGTAGGTGTGAGGTGCATGGGTGAGGGTGACGGTGATGATGATGGTAAGAGGTGTGGGTGTGAGGGGGTGAGATGTATGGGTGAGAGTGAGAGTGACGCTGACGGTGACGGTGATGGTAAGAGGTGTGTGAGTAGGTGATGGTGAGAGGCGTGGGTGGGTGTGTGAGAGTGCTATTCCACGTTAATTACCTATTACCGCCAGTTCTGGAATCCGAACGAGTTTTAAAATACCACATCCGGTACACGAATAGAAAGTTGAAGCTGTTCGCGTATGTTAAAAACTAAAAACAAAAAAAAACTCCAACTGCTAAAAAACTGTGAAGATCTGAGAACTTACCGTTAGCTGTTGAAATATTTTTAAAGTTTAGCAAAACAAACATTGGATAAGTGAAGATAAATTATCTTGAGGCTTAATTCACTTGATGTTTATTTGTTATAACTTTATTATGAAAGTAAAAAATAAAATGAATTTATTTATTCCTTTGATTATGAGATTTGTTGTAATTTAATGAACGCTAAATAAAATATGTTGTTTCATTTTTTTGTGCAATATATATAGGCAGAAATCAATCAATATCGCTAAACGCTAATCTTAATTCCCCCCCCCCCCCCCCACTCCCATCTTGGGCTGGTCAACAAAAAACTATTTTGTTTCGTTTCTGGCGTCAACACCACCTGTTGCTGAACTGTATCCGGTGAGTTTCACATTTTTATGTTACCGAGATAAAGTCTCCGCGTCACGTGATAGCTGTGTGTTGTTGTCTTTCGAGTTTTCTCTCAGGCCGGATGATATAGAAAAAAATGTATAATTTATATAGAAAATATAGGCTTTAAACAGTTTCCGCCCCCAACCCCTTTGGAAATTTAAGATTTAAGTAAGCCCCCACCCACAGTAAGTCTCAAATCCCCACCCCTTGGAAAAAAAAATTATTTAATAAATGAGTTGGGTATTGTAGAGTTCGTCGCTACGAAAATTATTTTTGGAATGATATATCTGTTTACTAATGCAGCTCTGGCAAAAATGGTTGTATTGCAGTATTGGTATTTTTCCAGATTGTGATTTATTTTATTTTTCAGTGTGGTCCAAGTTTCTTGGTCGTTTATTGTGGGATCGCTGGTATAGGTTATCCATAAATTCTGAGTTTGTCAGTTATTGTTATGTCTATGTGATAGTTATCTTTACCTTTCCATTTACCTATACCCATTACTTTTGATTTTTCTGCGTTTATTTTTCCCCAGCTTCCTTTCCCAAAGTTATAAGCAAACTATATTTAGTGACAGCATTTAGAAGAAAGCCATAACACAGTCTGTTTGGTAAGAGACAATCAACAGATCCCAGATTTTAATATTACAGCCTCTAAAGTGTGTAAAAACAATTTTTAAAGTTACCTAAAATATTAGTAACCAAAGAATTACAACCAATGTGTACAAACGTGATTTTACAAATACATAGTCATGTTTTTCTGATCAAATATGTACGATAAACAGTTTATACGATTGATAAAAAAATCTGAAAATATTTAAACTCTCCTTTGACTGCCCAGCCCTTATGATGCCATTATGTAAACAAATGTAATTTTTGAAGAAAAAGTAATTTTAAAAGGCTGTTGGACTTGAAATACCATAAAGTAAATTTGACCAAATTTGTAATGTTGATCATAATTTGTAATTTTTACCATAATTTGGAACGTTGATCATAAAATGTAATGTTAATCATAAAATGTTAACTAACCATAATATGTTAACCATTACATTTAATGTTGACAATAAAATGTAATTTTGATCAAATTCGTAACGTTGACCATAAAACGTAATGTTTATCATAAAATGTTTGACGATAACATGTTGACCATAAAATGTATTTTCGACCACAAAGTGTAATGTTGACCATAAAATGTTGACCATAAAATGTTGACCATAAAATGTATTTTAACCCACAAAAAGAAATGATGACCATAAAATGTTGAGTTGGCCATAAAGTGTAATGTTGACCATAAAATGTTGACCATAAAATGTTGACCATAAAATGTTGACCATAAAATGTTGACCATAAAATGTTGACCATAAAATGTTGACCATAAAATGTTGACCATAAAATGTTGACCATAAAATGTTGACCATAAAATGTTGATCATAAAATGTTGACCATAAAATGTTGACATGTTGACCATAAAATGTTGACCATAAAATGTTGACCATAAAATGTTGACCATAAAATGTTGACCATAAAACGTTGCCCTATAATATAAAACTGAACTTACTGACAGGAGAGTACCCCAGCTTTTCTCACATCGTAGTCGAAGACCGACCTGGCGGCGAAGTAGACAACTCCCGTGTAGAGGGCGCCTAGGTCGGCCAGGGTCAGGAAGCGGAGGAACACGCCCACAGTCGTCACCCTGGGGAGGGGAAGGTGGTGGTGTAGTCATGTCCTAGCTAGATCAAGTCATGTCCTAGCTAGATCAAGTCATGTCTTATTTAGATCAAGTCATGTCCTAGCTAGATCAAGTCATGACTTAGCTAGATCAAGTCATGCCCTAGCTAGATCAAGTCATGACCAAGCTAGATCAAGTCATGACTTAGCCAGGTCAAGTCAAGTCATAACTAGATCAAGCCATGGCTTAGGTAGATCAAGTCATGCCCTCGCTAGATCAAGTCATGTCCTAGCTAGATCAAGTCATGTCCTAGCTAGATCGTCATGCCCTCGCTAGATCAAGTCATGCCCTAGCTAGATCAAGTCATGTCCTAGCTAGATCAAGTCATGTCCTAGCTAGATCAAGTCATGTCCTAGCTAGATCAAGTCATGACTTAGCCAGATCAAATGTTGACTTAGCCAGATCACGTCATGACAGCCAGATCACGTCATGACTTAGGCAGACCAAGTCATGACTTAGCCAGACGAAATCATGACGTTTATCAATATAAAGCCATGCTGCAGCTCAAGCTGTATTCTAGCTAGATTAAGTCATAAATCAAGTCAAGACAATTTCTCATTATACAAAGTATACGTTAAGTCAAGCTAAATGGAGTCAAATCATGTAAAATGTCTTGATAACTAATTAACCTAATTCAAAGACTATTTATAACACTTTCATTGCTCATGTAATAGTCGAACCAACTATAAAGACTACCCTAAGCACTTAATCTTAACACCATCTTGTTCAAAATGTATACTGAAGGTAAAAGTACTCTGGAAACATACACCCCACCCCCACACTCCCTTCGGGACGTAAAGAAAAAAAATATAATGTGTGCAGAAAATATTTACTTCAGGGGCGTAGCGAGGGGGGGGGGGGGGGGGCGGGGGGTGCGGACCGCACCGGGTGACACCATTTAGGGGGGGTGACACCGAGGCAAAAAATATCAAAATATATAGAGAAAAACTTGAGGAGGGGGTGCAATTCGAAAACTTGAGGGGGGGGTGCAAATCGAAAGTTTGAGGGGGGGGGTGCAAATCGAAAACTGGAAAGTTTGTCCCCGGGGAGGGTCGCAACGCCTCTGGGGGGTGACACCATTAAGTGCCGCACCGGGTGACACCCGACCTCGCTACGCCACTGATTTACTTTAACCAGTGTGTCCCGTCTCCCTATGAAGTTCCAAGACCCCCCCCCCCCTCCACACACACACACACCACCAAAAAAATGCCTGAAAGAAACCCTGGGTACGACTAACTGATGAGTCGACACATTTTTCCCCCCACTCACCTGAATGTTTTCCTGGACAGGACAGCAAACGACAGGAAATTCCCGATGGTCCCGAAGACCAAGAGAAACATGGCATAATATTTCTCCATGAATTCGGTCACCGGATGCATCGGCGTCCGCGCGGTCACCGTGACATTGGCCAGACTGGTCAGACTGGTCAGACTGGTCGAGTTTATCGTCAGGAAGGCGTCTGTCACGTTGAAGAAAGGCGGGAAAGTGACGTTCATTGTTGTTGTTAATGTGTCTTGCTTTCAGGGAGATCGCCCAGCTAATGAGAAAATTGGTTACATCCGCAAGGTTGCAGTTATGGTTCTTTAATTTTCCGATGGGAAAATTGTGGTTACAGAAATTGTAAGTTTTAAAAGGTTGCAGTTACGTCCCTTGAAAATTTCAATGTAAGTTTATAGATAGACCCATTGAATATTTTAAGTGTGTAGTTAGGATTCTTAATAGTGTCTCTAAAAATGTATAATAACGGTCCTTGAGAATTTCTCTAAAAGTTTAAATCCTTTCAGAATTTCTTAAAGATTGAAGAATCGTCCCTTAAAAGCTTCGCCGAAAAAGTAATAGTTACTTCCCTTTAGCGTTTCCTCAGAAGTCTGTAGTTAATTCCCTTCTCTTTAAGAGATTCCCATCTCTTTAAACAATTTCTTTTTACCATTCCGTAAAGTCGCCAAGAAAATTATGGTTTTTTTTCGTTCACTATATATAAGTTATACAAAAAAGAATTTTGAGCGATGGATATCATCCATGGATCGCATCCACGCAGTTTTTTTGTGTCAACAAGTGGATTATTTCTCGCAGCGATCAAGGAAGGCCATGTGAACGGTCGATTGATGGCGGAGGTCGATGAACAGTGAATATCTGGTCATTATGTATGTTAATTTATTCACGTCACTGTGTTGGCTAATCAATGTCCGCATCCAATGATTGTTTAGTGATTGTTAAATCAGAAGTATGCAATGAACAATGTTTTTGAAGTGATTCTTCAATCAGAAGTATGCGTTGACCAATGATTGTGAAATGGATGTTCAATCGAAGATGTAAACTCAGTAGATCAAACGGCCAATCAGGATTGTGTTATATCCAATTATATTTAGATGATTGTTCAATCAGAAATGTGTTATATCCAAGGATACTTAGATGATTGTTCAATCATTTATCTTTTGCTGTTCACACCAACACCTGTAAACGAGAAATGAAATAGAATTATTTTTTTTAAAATTGTAATTGGGAAGATTAAGATTATTTTCTTTACTATTACCTCACGTAACCGTAACCTTAACATTAACCCCAGTCCTCAACATTATCCCGGGCCTCGCCATAAACCCTAACCTAAGCGCTGATCTTAACCCAAAAATTTAATCTGGACCTACCCTTAAGCCCTACCCAAACTCTGGCTCTAACTCTGACCCTTGTCCTAATCCTAACCCTAATCTGTACATCTACCGCTGGTATTAACAACAACAAAACCATCTATAAGATCCTGTTTTTGGCCTACCGACGTTTTCATTATACAAACCAACATTTAATTTACATTCTAGATCTAATTATTACTCTCCCGTGGTGTTTTAATGTTAGTTTATTGTTAGGTGAGCCAGAATAGAATAGAATTTTTATAGAATTTTTTTTATTAATGTCCACCCCATCCCCACCCACACCCCCCGGTCAAAGAAAAAAGTCTGAAAGAAACACTGTCAACTAGAGAGTGATCTGGCAACATGGGTATTTGAAAAGTTATACAAGAAAACAAACGAAACAAAACGAAGCTGGATTATTCCAATTCGGTTTGATGTTTGCTTGCAAATAAGTACACTAATCAAATCACATTACAATCTGATTAATCTGTTTCGATACGTACATCAGCGCGTTTAACGATAGTTATATTTTCACAATGTATTTTACGTTTTGTCAATCATCATTTGATTGGCAGTTTGATAATGCTGGTTGATTCTTTATTGCTCGATCTACCAGACCAGCAGAGTTTTCTTCCAGGCATCTTTTCGGGAACGAAATGGCATATATATGGAAAATATACATACTTTTTCCAGTGTCGTACTCTCCCCCCCCCCCTCCCTTCCCCCGGAAATATCAAGTGCCCTAACTCCCCCGGAGAAGAAAGTCTAAGTATACTTGTCAACTTGTTATGTGCTACATAGTACGTTGACTCCGATTTCAGTCTGCTTTTCTTTTTGGAGTTGTTTCCATAGCCTTTGTCCAACCAAGAACAAACTACAAGGCACCAGTTGTTTCTCCTAGACGGGTTGCTATTCCCAGCGATCGAGCCTCATCTACCCGGAAGTCCGAACTCGGGGATTTTCGGTTCAGCAACCATGACCCGACCACGCCGAACTACTGGGGGATTTTTCAATATCATACAGATTCCTAAAATTATAAAAGCTCAGCCCCTATTTATTGTCTGGTTGTTAAGTATGTGTTTCTGTGGCAGTCTACATAAAATTCGTTCTGGTATTCTTGATGCCTCCGTCCGGCCGTCTAGTCACCTCCGTTTGGCCGTCTAATCGCCTCCGTCCGGCCGTCTAGTCGCCTCAGTCCGGCCGTCTAGTCGCCTCCGTCCGGCCGTCTAGTCACCTCCGTTTGGCCGTCTAGATGCCTCCGTCCGGCCGTCTAGTCGCCTCCGTCCGGCCGTCTAGTTGCCTCCGTCCGGCCGTCTAGTTGCCTCCGTCCGGCCGTCTAGTTGCCTCCGTCCGGCCGTCTAGTTGCCTTTGTCCGGCCGTCTAGTTGCCTCCGTCCGGCCGTCTAGTTGCCTCCGTCCGGCCGTCTAGTTGCCTCCGTCCAGCCGTCTAGTTGCCTCCGTCTAGCCGTCTAGTCAAGACCTTGCAAAGTTGGCGTAGTTATTGTAGCCGTCTTGTCCTTGTATGTTTGGCCGTCTAAAGTTATTTTTCTACCCCTTCTAAACGGAAGTTGTTTGATTGTCGTTTTATTTATTTTCTTCAGCCGTCTAGCCATCATTCGTAAAGGTGACTGGCTATCTTAAAGTTAACTCTGGCCGTCTAGTCTTCCTTCGTAAAGGTGACTGGCTATCTTAAAGTTAACTCTGGCCGTCTAGTCACTATTCGTAAAGGTGACTGGCTATCTTAAAGTTAACTCTGGCCGTCTAGTCGTCATTCGTAAAGGTGACTGGCTATCTTAAAGTTAACTCTGGCCGTCTAGTCGTCATTGGTAAAGGTGACTGGCTATCTTAAAGTTAACTCTGGCCGTCTAGTCGTCATTGGTAAAGGTGACTGGCTATCTTAAAGTTAACTCTGGCCGTCTAGTCACCATTCGCAAAGGTGACTGGCTATCTTAAAGTTAACTCTGGCCGACTAGCTGAAGAACGTCCCAGCTCTATCAGATTAGACCACAGGCTATCACGTGATGATCACCGATTTAAAATTCTCTTTCACTGGTCAAGATAAGAAATGCCACGGCACCCTGCTACCTCCCCCCACCCTAACCCGAGCCTCCATCGCCACCCTCCTCAACGGCAGCCTGACAACGTAAACCATCAAACGACAACAACACCAAAACCAGGGGCGGAGACCCCCCCCCCCCCCCCCGCTCTCCCAACGCTAACTATAGATGAAGACGGTGGTTCTAAACACTGTAACTCCCCCCCCCCCCCCCAAACTCTACTTCTCTCCCCCCCCCCCTCTCCCTCTCCACCCCCTTTCCAACACCGCCGCTGTCTATCCTATCTATTGATTAAGGAAATCTTTACCCGTGGTCGATTGGTTGAAAGCGAACAAAAACCTTGCCCTCTCGGCGATGATTGATTTTTAATCACAAGATAATATTTGGTTCATCCAGAGTTATCGTTCTTTTACTGTCGGAATCAGCCCATCTCTCTTCTCTCCCAATAAAATTGTAGAAATTACAATACGAATTTACAAAACCTTTAAAATTACAATACGAATTTACAAAACCTTTAAAATTACAATACGAATTTACAAAACCTTTAAAATAACGAGCTTTAAATGTACACACACAAAAAGAAAATAATTAATTTTTTTTTTAAATTAATTGTAAAATGCGTTCATTACTGTCAAGTACTGAAAATATTTCTTGAGTGTTATAGTACAACAAATTATGGTACATGTTTAGAGCATTTAATTTTAATTTAAAAGCTAATTATAAAGGTTTTTCGTTTTAAACTGCTTTTAGTTCAATTGTTAATGTATTTATTTTTGGTCGATTAAAATTCGAAGCTTCAAGTACGCTTTATAGTTGTATTTCATCCCTTTAGCTTTTTAAAAATAATCTTACTCGTTCTGTTTTTTTTATGGTCATTTCTTTTATTTTTTTTATTTACATGTTAGGCCGATCTTTGACCAGAAGGTAGGACAAATGGTCACCAATGTGTGTCACCAACGATTAGTCATCAACGACGTGTCACCATTATTATGGCACACACCAGTATACTTCACCATTATTGTGTCACCAGATTAATTTCATCAGTACAGTGTCAACAGTAGGCTATCACTAGTACAACACCCCAAATACCATGTCACCATCACCGTGTCACCATCGTTGTGTCACCATCACCGTGTCACCATCGTTGTGTCACCACATCAGTGATGTACACCTAAACTTAAACCTGCGGCAGGTATGCACACCTGGCTCATTCCCCTCACGTCAAACACAGGTAGACAAACACCCATTGTGTTGATAGTGATAGTCCCCACAAGAAATGTGCTCCGTGCAGCCATTTATATTGTTTTAAAATTCCAAACCAGGCCGAAGTTAACGAAACAAAGACACCGGACAAAGAGGGATGTGATTTTGTTGAAAAGCACACATTCTAGCGGACCCATTTATTTTCTTGTCCTTGTATTTATGGGGGCACCGTTTAAAGACCGCACAGCAAACTAATTATTAGCTTTGGTGTATTCTATCTTTGTCAAGTATCGCTAAGTCTAAAACTAGCCCTACCACTAACTGTAACATAGCCCTGATCCTTGTCATGGCATGAACCCAACTTTATCACACACACACCCCACACATACATTACCACACACCCTCACACACACCATTAAATACGCTTACACATTACCCACACAGAACTTAACCACATCACACCCACCCACACACACCTCAAACACCTTTACCACACATATCCCACACAACTTTACCACACATCCCATACATACACATTTATACCACAAATCCACACACACACATTACCCACAGATTACCCATTTACCACTACCAGACATCCCCCACACACAATTAGTACACATCACCCCACACTATTACCAACACATTTACAACACATCCCCCACACACTATTACTACAAATCTCCCCCACACAATTACCAACACCCAGTTGCGTAGCGAGGTCGGGTGTCACCCGGTGCGGCACTTAATGGTGTCACCCCCCCCCCCCCCCAGAGGCGTAGCGACCCTTCCCTGGGACAAACTTTCAAATTTTCGATTTGCACCCCTCCCCCTCAAGTTTTCGATTTGCACCCCCCCCCTCAAGTTTTCGATTTGCACCCCCCCCCCCCTCAAAGTTTCGATTTGCACCCGCTCAAGTTTTTCTCTATATATTTTGCTATTTTTTGCCTTGGTGTCACCCCCCTAAATGGTGTCACCCGGTGCGGTCCGCACCCCCCCCCCCCCGCCCCCCCCCCCTCACTACGCCCCTGCCAACACCTTTACACCACATCCCACATACCTTTACATTTAAACTTTAATACGTGCTAAACATCAACTAGAATTATAATCAAACAAAACCACTTCTGCTCTTTAATAAAAATCTTACCCAATCTAATTAAGCTCTTGTATGATCTAATTAAGCTCCTGTATATTATAATTAATCTCAGATTAGTAAGACATGGAAATAGCATTAACTATTTGGTATGAAATATTCAACCCGGATTTAGAGTTTTAAAAAGAACTTAAGATGAATATCATCGCGAAATAAATTCCTACGTGAAATTTTTCAACAGGACAATGGGATGGTAAGGAGTTTTTTTTTGGTAGCAGTTAATAAGACTAGAAAGACAGAATGATTAGTCTTAACCTGTGGCGTAACCAGGGGGTGCCAGGGGGGTTCAGAAGTAACAGTTTGGGCGAATGACCGCTTGTGTGGCTTAAGTTTCAAAGTTTACTATTTCAAAATTTTCAATGTGATTTGTCAGTGTGAGGTTTAACAAAGCACAAAATGACTTAAAAAAAATTTCTCTAAATGACTATCGTCATATGGTAAAAAAGATACCAAGAAATTTTTTTAATTAAAATCTTTTAATTGAATTCTATTATGGGACCTGAAATGTGGCTAAAGTCTATAATTAAATTACTAATCAAAGTTTAAGATAAATCCTAACTTTAAAATTTTAATCAAAATTCTTAATGTAATGATAATAATGCGTACACGTTTTTAATTAATCGCTTTAAGTTAATGATAAAATACTTAATTTAATGTTTTAAATAGTATTCATAGTTTGTATATTCTGTGTTACGCACTAACAAAATATAACAAATTATTTTTTCTAATGAAACAAATGTCACCACAGAATGACATCAAACGACCTAATCGTTCGGTGTTTCAAGTTTACATGTTATATGTTATGTGGTGACATCGGTTTGTGTATTATAACTTCAGGCGGTATCAAGGAGGTGTGTTACAAAAATATCAAAGATGATAAAAAAGTCATTTCCTGATTTCATACGGATCAAATATTTTCGTGAAGATACGATCTGGTCTAATTACCCCCACACACGTGTTCACGGTCATCAAATGTAGCTATAAAACAACGGAAGTGTGAAACTAATCGACTATATACAGACTGTAGGCTAAACACCGAAACACAACAATTATTTTCTAGAAAAACTTTTTTTCTCTCTCTCTCTCTCTCTCTCTCTCTCTCTCTCTCTCTCTCTCTCTCTCTCTATATATATATATATATATATATATATATATATATATATATATATATATATATATATATATATATATATATATATTATATTGTTATGCGTCATACATTTTTTTTTTTTTTTGCAACAAAGAAACCTGAATCTATGTTGGGTTTTTTTATGTAAATAACTTTCCAAACTTACATTTAGAATTTTCTTTTCAAGTATTTTTTTTTCATAAATTAATCTTTTATGCAACCTTGATTAATAAACAAAGCCATGGGTGTAAAAAAAAAAACAACAGTTACCTATCTGACATCATGGTGTAAGAAATGTATTTGAATTAGGTTTTTACCGTTAGCAGACAGCTGATGTAGCCAGATTTTTCCCAAATGTGAGACCCAACTGGTAAAGCCCCAGCGGCAAGTGACAGCGCAGAAGGCCCACTGGCTATTGGTGCGGTTACGTACTCGTGTGGGCAGCTCGTCACACAGTGCGTTCATTGATTGGTCCAGCCTGCTCTAGGAGCAGACGATCACGTGCTCATGTATTTATGTGTGTCCCCCCCCCCCCCCCACCGCCAGCATCGGGCTTCCCCAATGTATATGTGGCGTGTGTACACGTCATTACTTCGTGTGAGCATTTTGTTTTGGTTACTAGATCAAGTTTACAAATAGGAACACACAAAAAAAAAATCAGGATATGTATATGTCTTGTACATCCGGGTGTATTGTTTTTAGCCAGTAAAATTTTTGCTCCACCTTTCTATATCACCCGGCCAATATGCAAAATATCGGGTTAGATTTCGAGGGGCCTCAAAATGTCTTAAAACTGTAAAAAGATCTAAAGTATCCTAGCGACTGTAATGAAAGGTAAAGTTCCCTTTTTGAACATGACGGTCTATGGGTCAAATGAAGTAGAGTTTACCTGTTTCTGTTACCTCGGCATGTGAATAACGGATAGTGTGGTCAGCACTTTTCCCAGCCGCCTTTACTTTCCATGAGTTGGGTACCCATCAGAGCTGGCTAGACGCATGTACAGAGGCGTAGCGACCCTTCCCGGCGCCCGTGGACAAACTTTCGATTTGGCGCCCCCTCCCTCCCGGGAAAAACTTCAAACTTTCAATTTGGCGCCACCACCCCCCCCCCCCCAATATATTTTTTATATTTATAATGCAAAACTGAAGCTAAAATTAGCTTTTAATATTTTTTTTCCAAACCTATTTTGGCGCCCCCTAGGGGACATTTGTACCCCAGATTCTAACTCGAAACTTTCGGGTTAGCAGACTAGCCAAGCCGTCCCATGTAATCAACAGAGTACGATAATTTTTCAAACGATGTCCCTTCTACTTTTAATTTTTCCATTCAGCTCATTGAGTAATGTACGTCGGAAACGTCACATGGACTACCAACACAACTTAAGGTTTCTTTTAAAAACTAGAACCATAAAAGTCCAATATAACACAGTCTTACACTACTACAGTAATAAAGTAGGAAACAAATGTAAACACAAGTAAGAGGTAATTAGGAAACAATAACCCTACATGGCTCCGAGATTGTATTCATTGATGTATTGATCGTAAGGCGGAGATTAGTCACGATAAGCCATCACACTAGGACTATTGTATAAATACTTCTACGCGATTAACAAAAAACAACAGTCTTTCATTAGTGACTAATTAGAGAGTAAAGCAGAACAAGACACTTACTATATAAATAAAACAACGGACATGCGAGCATGGTCCCCCCCCCCCCACCCGAAGAGATGCCTGGAAGAAACTGCATGCGAGCCAATGAAAATAGCCCGGATGTCTGTTCAGCAGAGCGTGGAGAATCTCCAGATAGATATCTTTAACATCCAGATATCCGTTTGCCGTGTGGGAATGTTGGGGGTTGTAGGGAGTCGGTGATCTGGAACTGGGAGGTGAAGCCGTAGGCGTACAGGGACCGGCTGTTTGGTTGGTCGTTCAACCGGATCTAAGTGACCCCACTACCCCCGTGGTGGTTTCATTCAGGGGCCAGGATAGAGTCGTAATAACTGTGTTACAGGGACCATTAGGGTTAGCATATAGGGGCCCTTAGGGTTAGCATACAGGGGTCATTAGGGTTAGCATATAGGGGTAATTAGGGTTAGCATATAGGGGCCATTAGGGTTAGCATATAGGGGTAATTAGGGTTAGCATATAGGGGCCATTAGTTTTAGCATATAGGGGCCATTAGGGTTGGCATATAGGGCCATTAGGGTTGGCATATAGGGGCCATTAGGGCTAGCATATAGGGGCCATTAGGGTTGGCATATAGGGGCCATTAGGGTTGGCATATAGGGGCCATTAGGGCTAGCATATAGGGGCCATTAGGGCTAGCATATAGAAGCCATAACGGGTCTCATAAAGAGCCATTACACCTCTGATATAGGGGGTCATTACAGCTACTATACAGGAGCCACAAAAAGCAGTAACAGCTCTCACACAGCGGCCATTACAGCTCTCATACATAGGCCATTACAGCTAATGACTGGACGCATTAGTACACGGACATCGCGAAAATCCGGAATTGTCATTTGTATCTAGTTACATAGGGCCTACACTTTTTCTAAGTACGAGATTAGTTGTTTTGTTTTTTTCAACAAACAGAATTGAAAGAATGCGCTGGGTGTAGCACATTATTTTATGGTCCAAACTTTGAATTCGTAGTTTGACCTCGGACTAACTGTAGACCAATCCAACAAAGTTGATAAATGAACAGTGGAAGAATCCACCAAGATTGATTAGTGGAACAATCCACCAAGGTTGATACAACAGTGGAACAATCCCACCAAGGTTGATACAACAGTGGAACAATCCACCAAGGTTGATACAACACAGTGGAAACAATCCACCAAGGTTGATACAACAGTGGAACAATCCACCAAGGTTGATACAACAGTGGAACAATCCACCAAGGTTGATACAACAGTGAAACAATCCACCAAGGTTGATACAACAGTGAAACAATCCACAAAGGTTGATACAACAGTGAAAACAATCCACCAAGGATTGATACAACAGTGGAACAATCCACCAAGGTCGATACAACAGTGGAACAATCCACCAAGGTTGATACAACAGTGGAACAATCCACCAAGGTTGATACAACAGTGGAACAATCCACCAAGGATTGATACAACAGTGGAAACAATCCACCAAGGTTGATACAACAGTGGAACAATCCACCAAGGTCGATACAACAGTGAAACAATCCACCAAGGTCGATACAACAGTGAAACAATCCACCAAGGTCGATACAACAGTGGAACAATCCACCTAGGTTAGATACAACAGTGGAACAATCCACCAAGGTCGGTACAACAGTGAAACAATCCACCAAGGTTGATACAACACTGGAACAATCCACCTAGGTTTGATACAACAGTGGAACAATCCACCAAGGTCGATACAACAGTGGAACAATCCGCCAAGGTTGATACAACAGTGGAACAATCCACCAAGGTTGATACAACAGTGAAACAATCCACCAAGGTTGATACAACAGTGAAACAATCCACCAAGGTTGATACAACAGTGGAACAATCCACCAAGGTTGATACAACAGTGGAACAATCCACCAGATGTGATTTACATGTATTTCAACATCCCGCTTTTTTTTCATAGCCTTGACCACATGGGAAGATTGCGGTATTATTCCTTTAACACCCCCCTCCCCAATCCCCCACCTGCCACCCTAATCCCCCTTTTTTCTAGTAGTGTTGAGCAACTTGTCAGCAGGGGGTGGGGTTTAAAAAAATAATTTCTTCCCGTTCAACTGGAACAGGTATACGTTTCTTGTAATTCGATATTCGGAATCAGCTTTCTTAACTTTCGCGCAAGACAGCTGTGATGTGGTGATGTGACGCAAACATAGGCTTAGTCTCAAACCACCATGAGGTATCTCTCCGCGGGGAGGAGGGGGGAGAAGGAGCGGGGGGACACGTCCATACCCCAGGCCGAAATAGAAAATATATATATATATATATATACTTTTGACAGAAAAACAAACTCTAGGTTAGTGGTTCTGAAATCGTTTTTTCTTTTAATGTCCCTACCCCTGTTTCATGTGCGCATGCACAGAAACCCCTTTTTAAATGATCTATAGTCCGCACTGACAAAATTCGACCATTAATCTTACGGGTCGTGTGTTTGTCTTGACCTACGCCGACCCCTGAGTCGGATCGAACCCAGGTTAAGAACCGCTGCTCTAGCCATTGTCTTCCCTCCCTCCGGAAGTTTTAAGGGGCCACAACCTCCAACTTCGTTGTAGTTGTTGTCTAGTTTTGTTTGTCTCATAACACATGTCTCTTCTAACCTTAGACAGAGGGAGAGCCGGTTGTTTATAAAGTCTATACAGTCTTACGGTTGTCTATTAGACCGACAATGTCT